>NC_039264.1:28274173-28374352 GCF_003368295.1 Carassius auratus | reverse complement strand
GTAAGATCCTTTGTTTCAAAGTTTACAGCACGTTCTGATGCTGGTATGCTCTGCAGAACAGTGTTGTCATTTGACACAAACTTGTGAAGTCGAAGACTTCCCTTTATGCACAACTCCCGTGCTTCCTTTGCCAGCTGAATGGCCTTTTCCACCGTCTCTACACTTTGTGACTCCATCATCAACATAGAGTCCTCTTAAGATGAACTGAGCGGCTAATGGGTATGATTGACTATGCTCACTGGCTAGATATCTTAGTCCATAGTTTGCGCACCAGGCGAAGAAACCGCGCCGAAAAGATGCACTTTCATCCGATAATCTTGAAGCGCTGAATTTGTGTCTCCGTTTTTCCACCATAAGAAGCGCAGGTAATCTCGGTCATTTTCCTGGACATGAAACTGGTGAAAAATTTTTTCGATGTCACATATTACAGCTATAGGATGCCTTCTGAACCTAACAAGGACTCCGGTGAGATTGTTTATCATGTCTGGTCCTGGTAACAAATGTTCGTTGAGACTTGTGCCTTTGAATTTTGCGGAACAATCAAAAACGACACGTAGCTTGTCTGGCTTTTTTGGATGGTAGATGCCATGATGAGGTATGTACCACTTTTCGCCAACAGTTCCATCATCATTCACTGTTTCTACATCACCTCTTTCAATGATGTCATTCATGTAAGCAATGTAGTCTGTCTTATATTTCTAGTTTCTACAGAATTTCTTGTTCAAATGATTGAGTCTGACCTTGGCAAGCTCTCTGTTATCAGGTAAGTATGGCCGTTGTTTGAACGGAAGAGGCATTTCATAATGTCCTTGAGCATTTTTTTTATACCTTCTTTGAGTTTGTCTAGGAACACAATATCATCCTGAGAAATTGTCTTTTCATCTGCTGTGACATCCTTAAAGTCCGACTCGAGTACACGGATGGCATCCATAGGTGTCAAAGCTGGAATCTCCTTTGTGGCTATTCTGTGACACAGACTGACTGATGTTGATCCGTTGATACCTGGTGTGGAGCAGCCCACAACACTCCATCCTAAGTCAGTTAGAATAGCATAAGGTTCATCATCTTTTCCTAGTATAACTTGCCTGGGAGCTAGCACTCTGTGGCAGTTGTAGCCAATAAGTAAACCTACTTCACAGCTGAGAAGAGGTGACATTTCGTCTGTGATTACCTTCAAGTGACTCCAGTTCTTTGCCGTTTCCTGTGTTGGTATGTGATCACGATTTACAGGAATACACTCCTTGGTGTATACTGGAGGCAAATTGATATGTACTGATGAATTGTACCCTCTCACACGAAGATCAGACACTCTTTTACTTTTAATTATCATACTATCTCCCATCATGGTGGTAAGTTTGAGTTTTATTGGCTGAGAATCCACTTGCAGTGTATTACTCACTTCTTCATCAATGAAAGTGGTGTCACTCTGAGTGTCTAACAAAGCATAGACAAGCTGTTCATTGGATGGATTTTTGATGGACGACACCCACACAGGTACAATCATGGATGTAATGACTGAACGACCTTGTCTTGTGTTATTAAGTGATATGGCATCTGTAATCTCACTCTCACGTGCATGCTCCATGCTAACCGTTGGTTGCTTTCTGTTTCCGTTATTCTCATAGTTGTAGTCATGAAGACATGTGGGATGTCGCAGTTTGCATACATCACATGTGTGGCGATGCCGACAATCCTTAGCACAGTGACCTGGTTTCATACACCCAAAACAGAGTTTGTTGTCTTTGACATAGGACCTTCTGTCTTTCAGAGACTTTACCATGAATTCTGGGCACTTACAGAGTGGATGGCTGTCATCTTGACACAACATGCATGGTGTTTTTAACTGTCCTTTAGCCATTGTCTGTTTGTCACTGTTTTCTGTTGTTTGTGTTTTGAAGACAATCGCCTTGTTTCTTTTGGTTTCATTTAAGATTCTTCTCTCATGAGGTGACTCGCATGAATGAAGAGCATGTAGAGAAGTGATAGGATTACACACTATTTCTGCTTCAGTTGACATGAATTTTACAAAGTCTTGAAAGCTTGGAAATTCCTTGCCATCCATAAGTGATGTTGTGACTTGGCGGTTCCACCTGGAGGCTGCCCAGTCAGGAAGTTTCTGTACCAGCTTTTGATTCTCTTCACAGTCGTTTAATATTTCCAGGCCTTTAACATGAGGTATGGCTTGCAGGCAGGCATTTAAGAAGTCTGAAAATGTTCTCAGGCCTTCTGCATCTTTGGATGATATTCTTGGCCACTTTGACAGCTTTTCACGGAATGCTCTTTGAATGACAAATGGCTGCCCGTATCTTTGGTTAAGCTTGTTCCAAGCATCTTTGTACGCTTCTTCATCATTACGATAAAAGGTGCCTTCAAGATATTTGTGTGCTGAGCCACTGACATACTTTTTCAAATAATAGAGTTTATCAGCTGCAGAGATGCCTTTTCTATCTATAAGTGACATAAATGAGGCTTTCCAGTCCACAAACTGAATTGGGTCTCCATTGAACACTGAAGGCTCGGGTATGGGTAACCTGTTGATGGCTATGCTGTCCTGAACTGCCTGAGCAAGATGGGACACTTCACTGAGAGGTGTTGACTGAACAACACTGCAATGATGTAACATTTCATTTCTCTGCCCTTGATGATCATTCGGTATTGACTGACTTCTTGTCTCTTGTTTTATTTCTTCATCATAGGATTTTATTCTGGCTCGAGCAACCTCTATATCCTTTTCTACCTGCAGCCGTTCCAGTTCAAACTTTTGAGTTTCTAACTCTCTTCTGAGTTGCTCTTCTAAAGTTCTTATTTTTTCCTTTTGTTGCCTTTCTGTTTGCATCATCTTATATTCAGCCTCTTTTGCAGCCAGTTCTGCTGCAGCATCTGCACGTTTGCTTGTTGCACTAGAGGATCTGGAATGGCTACTGACACTTGTTTTTGAAGCACTGGAACCATATATAGAGCGAGCATAACTATGTGCTAAAAGTTCACGCAGCCTGCCCCTTTCTCTTTCTGCATCAAATTCGCCATCTACAATTGCCATTCTTTCAAGCACTATTTTGATTATGTCATTGGTCACAGCTTCACATGCATCAATTTTTCGTCTTAAATCTGCAGTAGGTGTAACATGTTCCCTTATGTCACTGAAGAGTTTCAAAATATTATTTTTTTTGTCCTCAATAGAGTCAGCCATTTCAGCCAGCTGTTTATCAGTTATGTCAGTTTTTAAGCTCTGTCTTGCTTTACGAGCTTCTATCTTCCATTGCTCATACAAAGTGTTTAATCTTTTTTCTTTCTTACAGCATTCATCTTTCTGATAAGCAAGCATTTTCTCCGTGGGCATATGCGGACGTTCTGAACGTCGAGTGAGTTCTTTACTGTCTTGCTTTTGACACTGAGATTCAGGTTTATCTTTATCCTTATTTTTAACTGCTTCATTTTATCCTTTTCACCTTCAATATCCGTCTGAAGCAGGCTTTCAGAATCCGGTTCGTCCGTATCCATTTCCATAGTGAACTCGTTGACTACAGCGACTCTGCTCCGTAGACCATCACGCTGATTCCGACGTGCAGCAATCCGTCACATTGCCATCGTGAGCATGCACGTGCATCGAGGATCTTAACCAGCGAAGGTAAAGCTCTTACTGTAGCAGACCCCGCCCGAATGATGGCCCAAGCTTTACTGATGTTAATGAAGTTTATTGAGTCCGTTTTCACTCAAAAATCACCGTAAGACTCCAAGAATCACCGTAAGAGCTAAACCAACAAAGTACAAGAAGCGCGAATTACAGACTAGTTCAAACCTCTATCATTAGCATACAGTGAATTACACAAAACAGTCATTACAACAAACAGTTATCAAATATATACAGACCTTATGCATTTTCGGGGGGTGCTTAAAGTTGCAAACGTTATCTGCGACACAACTCTGATGAACTTGAACTGCGTGCTCTCCCTTTCCTTCCCTGTAGACTACAACACCCGTCAAAATAAAAGTCCCTCTTTAGTAAGACAGATAATGCATTTCTTAAAACCCATTTAAACTCACAGAAAGTCTGTTACAGATATGATTTGATGTGTTTCAATTGGATACGTAATTGGCAAAATACATATCTACCTGACTGTTAATAAATTGTTACATTTTGATTCTATTCTGTCTTACTCTGTAATTATTGACTAGTAGATTATGTTGTATCCTTGTTAGCAACATGAGCACCCGACTGAACAAGTTAATATAAAAATAAAGAGTTAACTAGAATAATCAAATGTCAGAAGAATATTAATTGAACAGGCATACAACCAATTTGCATTTCAACCTAAATTCGAGGTCCTAAGAAAATGGAGTCAGATTAAATTATAAAATGGAGTCAGATTTCAGTTTAACCTAAACTGAATAACTTTACGCGCTGAAAGACAGAACACGCAGGAAACCTTCATCCAGCACCGGATACCTTCCTTGGGCCGAGTTCCTGGACCTTACAAGTTCAATCCTTTTCTTATTAGAAGTGTTGAGGGAAAGCTTTTTGCATTTCACATATAGACCCATTTTTAGAAAGGGTCGACACACCCATTGTTAGACCGGAGACCGTAGAAATCTGGTGGGGGGAGAATTAACCGGGAAACATGGCTTTTCAGGGACAATACGGTGACAGTGTAGATCAGGAGATCATGGAAATTCAAGCATTACAAATAAAAGACACACTTCTTAGTTTAAACAATAAAGGATTCAATATTAAATGGAAAAAACAACAATATTATAGCCTAGTTTTTGGCAGAGGGAAAAAAATTGGCATCTAAATCAAAATATATAAAAATCCTGACTGCCATCATCTACCTTCTTCGTAAAAATGACCTCGAGACAGCCGAAAACAAATGCACAATAACAAGCATCAAAGAAATTGAAAAAGCACGCTCTCAAGAATTGCAAGAGCTAAGAGCACATTTTGAGGCATTTACATTCAAAAGACATGGTTGGGCAATAATTTGAGACGTTAGTCTGTCTTTTTGATTTTGAAGTTTTGTGTCAGTGTTCCAATTACAAAATGGTTTTCACTGAATACATTTTGATATTTTAAGCTTTCAAATGGTATATAACTTATGATGATGACTAAAACATGACATGAAAAAGGCAATGCAATAAAGACTTTTTGTGACAAAGGTCAGAACTCCTGTTATGATGTACATTTTTCATATTGATGCACTCATGTCATAAATCTATTTAGGAGTCTGATACCTTTCCAATGATATCTAGTTTGTCATGATTACATCAGGATTTAATTGTAATATAGTGAAGTAAACTTAAGAAACAAGTTTATCCCAAAATTTACAGGTGTAGAAATCATTTTCTCAGTGAGCAGGAATCTGCAATCACTTTACAATAGCCTAATAGAATAAAAAAAAGCATTATATTACCTGATTCATTACAGTAGGTTTGCAATACATAATATTTGTAAAGCAGAATGATTTGCACTGTAAAAAAATGTATATACAAACACAACAGAAGTAAAAAGAAAAAAAAGAGGAAAACTAAAATGTATACTTTATTTAATTAAAAGCATTTTAATTTGATAAAATTAAAGAATAATTAATTAAAGCATATTTTCTCATAAATTATTTTTACCCAAAGGATTGTGAAATAATATCTCCATTGGTTCAAAATCATCTCTACTTTTCTGAGAATCTGATCAATCGTCTGATGGTGAAGTCTGTTCTCTCTTCTGTTGAAGACTTCTGGATCTGATGTCATAAACCAGCACAGCAACAGCAGCCACGCCCACCAGAGCAGAGACAGCCAATCGGATCACAGCTTCAGTAGAACCACAGTGGAAACAATCTTATAAGAGGAAAAATTACCGTCATAAAACAAAGACATTTGATTAATATACTATGTAGAAAAATGTAATGCCGCTGACAAACCTAAACATGGTTGACAGAGTTGAGTGATGTTGAGATGTGTGGTCTGGTTTCTGATGGGATTGTTGATCACACAGCTGTAGTTGTTTTTCTCCTGATATTCCACCTCCAGAGGTAGAGAGAGACTGATACTGATATTAGACTCACTGATGCTGGACAATAAACTGTTTCCTTTGTACCAGGAGAGAGTCACATCACTCACATTCACCACTGAACACAACAGTAAACAATTCTGCTGTGATGAAGATGATGATGAGGATGAACAGTCTCTGCTGATGACGGTAACAGGCAGATTAGCTGGAAAACATGAGAGAATATAGATAATGGGTATGACATATGAGGGACCAGGACTGATCAAAAATAGAGCATTTGAAAATCTGATATTGAAAGTATTGTAGGGGAGAGCAGGGGCGAAAGTACCATTTTTCAGAAAAACATAATTTTAAAAGATAATGTTGTATACAGAGATATATTTCTGCTGTGGTCAGTAACTCAGAAGTGTGGTCTAACAATACCAGGTGGTATTTTGTAGAAATGCAGAAAGACTTCAGTATAATTTCACTTTGAACACAAGTTGCACATTGTTACTTTCAACCCCATCGGTTGGTACAAAAGTAACACACAGGTGGGTCAAAAGTAACACAACAATATAAGCTAGATTTTTTTCTGTTAGTCTTATTTTTCTTAAGTATACATGATTGTGACCTTGTTAATAAATAACTGCAAACAGATTTTGTCCTTTATCTTTGCAAAAAAATTATTAAATTACATTTTCATATTTTCATTTTAAATTTAAGTTTAAGTTTCATCAGATGTCTAAAAACTTGACTGTATTTTTTTATTGTAAATTTCAATGTATTTTTATATAATAATAAAAAAATTCTACAGAATGCACAATATAAAATTGTAATTACAGTAGCATAATAAAAAAACCTCTAAACATAATGTAACTAGGCCTATTTATGTTTCCATCCAGTTGTTTTTATGCATGAATTGAAAATGTGCATTAAAACATCTGGAAACACTGCAAATTCACAGGTGGAGGTGTAAAGGCTAAGATATGGCTAAAACCTAAATATAAATGTGATGTAGCAGCTGCCCAGAGAGAGATGTTCCTGTATGTCCTGAAACACCCTCTCAAAAACATCTGGATAAAACCAGACCTCTGTCTGTCTTTCTGACCCTCACTAAAACATATTCTTTTGGTATAATATGACATTAACATTTGTAAGAAATGATGCAAGACACAGAAATTACAGAATAGCATGTACCGGAACAAAATAAACACTTTCTGTGACTGTAGCGGGACAAAAGTAACAACTGTTACTTTCGTCGCAACAGGAACTCCTGACGTTTAAACCTAGTATATATATTAGTATAGATTGATCATTACTTTGACACATGAAACAAGAAAAACAACACGACTAATAAAAAAAAATTACCGCTTCAACAATTTACTTTTTGTACTCGAAAACAGTTTTACGGACCTAACTTCCGGAAACGATGAGGAAATCACATGATATTTCTCAGCTCCATCAAGGATTGCATGCTGAACATGCTGTCATAGCTGGGAATGCAAATGCAGAAAGAGGCTCGGAGAAAATCGCTTTGTTACTTTCGTCCCGTGTTACTTTCGCCCCGGTTCTCCCCTATACTTGTTTAAGAAGGAGACAACTGTAACTATTGAGTATGTAGCTAAATCCAAACATAAAGAGAGGGGTTGCATAAATGCTAGCTTATGTAATTAGCCTTAATAAGACAAGTCATACAGATTTAAAAATTGATTAAAATACTTATTTTCTTGCAGAAACACTCATAGCAACAAACAGAATAATATCCTACTCACCGTAGACAGCGAGACTGAAGATGTTGAATGGAGTCTCTGATGTTCTGTTGAATACTGTATATTCTCCAGAGTCTGTGGTTCTGGTGTTTGTGATGATCAGAGATCCAGTCTGATCCAGCTTCAGTCTGTCTCTGAATCTCCCATCAGCACTACCTTCATAAAACCTGCTCTTACTGTCCTTCCCGTAGGTTTTAGCTATCATAATGGTGTTAAATTTCCACGTTATCTCCTTGTCTCTCTGTATTTCAGTAAGATTTAGACTCACTGATTCTCCCTCCGTCACTGACACGGACTTCACTGAATCAACTCCAAACACACCTGATGAAAAAACAGAATTACTCAGTATTTTGAGATTATGTACAAGATTTGTAGTTTTTGTCATTTTAAAACTATCTTCATTCTTCACAGAAGTATTTAAGTATGTTTAGTCTGATAAAATACATTAAAATATTAAAGGCAAAATGAATGATGGCAACTATAAAGAACAAAATGATCTGTATGTAGACGAAAGATAATATAAGGAGAACTGATGCCATATTTACCAGCCAGACTCCATGAGAACAAAAAGTAGAAAATAAACATTTTTTTCAGCAGATCTCCTAACAGTTACACAGCAGAAATATTACAATGATCAGGTCCTGACACTCTTGAAATATTGAATGCAGCTGTTGTTCTGTAGAGAAACTCTGCAGTGAGTGTGAATAAACTCCTCCAGTAGCTCCTCCCTTCACAAACAGACCTATTTCATTAATTATTTCCGTTTGAGAACAGTTAATAATGACAATGTATTTCAGACTTATAATCATTTTACATTGGGTTTCTTAAAAAATAAAAATAAAATAATAATTTTACATTATTTTGTTTAGTTGGGGCTCCTTTCTTAAATTGATCTAATCTGTTATTTCAGTCCTTTTTGAATTTATGAGTTTCTGATTTTATATTGATGACATGTTAGTAAAGCAACTCCTCGTCTCTCTGTATTTCAGTAAGATTTAGACTCACTGATTCTCCCTCCATCACTGACACGGACTTCACTGAATCAACTCCAAACACACCTGATGAAAAAACAGAATTACTCAGTATTTTGAGATTATGTACAAGATTTGTAGTTTTTGTCATTTTAAAACTATCTTCATTCTTCACAGAAGTATTTAAGTATGTTTAGTCTGATAAAATACATTAAAATATTAAAGGCAAAATGAATGATGGCAACTATAAAGAACAAAATGATCTGTATGTAGACGAAAGATAATATAAGGAGAACTGATGCCATATTTACCAGCCAGACTCCATGAGAACAAAAAGTAGAAAATAAACATTTTTTTCAGCAGATCTCCTAACAGTTACACAGCAGAAATATTACAATGATCAGGTCCTGACACTCTTGAAATATTGAATGCAGCTGTTGTTCTGTAGAGAAACTCTGCAGTGAGTGTGAATAAACTCCTCCAGTAGCTCCTCCCTTCACAAACAGACCTATTTCATTAATTATTTCCGTTTGAGAACAGTTAATAATGACAATGTATTTCAGACTTATAATCATTTTACATTGGGTTTCTTAAAAAATAAAAATAAAATAATAATTTTACATTATTTTGTTTAGTTGGGGCTCCTTTCTTAAATTGATCTAATCTGTTATTTCAGTCCTTTTTGAATTTATGAGTTTCTGATTTTATATTGATGACATGTTAGTAAAGCAATTTTGGGAGTGTGATTTCTTCCAGATTTTCAGCACGATTGAAAATGTGATGTGATTTTGATTGTGTGACAGTTTAATTGACAAAAAGTTAATAACTTTTTACACTAATTACACTTTAGACAGACATTGTCTGTTTGTGCTCATTTAATGAAAACATTTCCAAAGAAAGTCACAGCAGAAAGTCTCACAGCAGTCTCCCTGTGTTTTTCTGACAAGAAAAAGAAAAAGAAAGAAAAAAAGCTAAAAAGGAAAAGATTAAGAAATAAGATTTTTACTTCATTTTTTATTTAATAATGGAAAAGGTTTAAATATTGTTTTTTTAGAAAGCGTTCAGCTTCTCTTTCCCTCGTTCTGTAGGTCAAACGGTCTGATCTGGAGAAGTCATATTGAGTCGGTGAAGGGAGGAGCTGCTGGAGGAGTTTCTTCACTCACTGCAGATCTTCACTAAACTACTTCACTTCAGACCGACAGCTTCACTGGCTTTATGAACAATTCAAGGTTTACTATCACAGTTCTGTTGTGAAGCTGCCGTGCAAACTGCTGAAGAAATGATCATTTACATTTATTTGTTTTCATGGAGTCTGGCTGGTGAGGATCTGCATGACTTCAAATATAATTCTGTTATTTATTATTCCATCATTCATTTTGCCTTTGATATTTACAAGTTTTTATCAGACTAAACTTACTTAAATACTTCTGTGAAGAATGATGATAATAGTTTTAAAATGACAAAAACTACAAATTTTGTACATAATCTCCAAATACTGAGTAATTCTGTTTTTTCATCAGGTGTGTTTGGAGTTGATTCAGTGAAGTCCGTGTCAGTGATGGAGGGAGAATCAGTGAGTCTAAATCTTACTGAAATACAGAGAGACGAGGAGTTGCTTTACTAACATGTCATCAATATAAAATCAGAAACTCATAAATTCAAAAAGGACTGAAATAACAGATTAGATCAATTTAAGAAAGGAGCCCCAACTAAACAAAATAATGTAAAATTATTATTTTATTTTTATTTTTAAGAAACCCAATGTAAAATGATTATAAGTCTGAAATACATTGTCATTATTAACTGTTCTCAAACGGAAATAATTAATGAAATAGGTCTGTTTGTGAAGGGAGGAGCTACTGGAGGAGTTTATTCACACTCACTGCAGAGTTTCTCTACAGAACAACAGCTGCATTCAATATTTCAAGAGTGTCAGGACCTGATCATTGTAATATTTCTGCTGTGTAACTGTTAGGAGATCTGCTGAAAAAAATGTTTATTTTCTACTTTTTGTTCTCATGGAGTCTGGCTGGTAAATATGGCATCAGTTCTCCTTATATTATCTTTCGTCTACATACAGATCATTTTGTTCTTTATAGTTGCCATCATTCATTTTGCCTTTAATATTTTAATGTATTTTATCAGACTAAACATACTTAAATACTTCTGTGAAGAATGAAGATAGTTTTAAAATGACAAAAACTACAAATCTTGTACATAATCTCAAAATACTGAGTAATTCTGTTTTTTCATCAGGTGTGTTTGGAGTTGATTCAGTGAAGTCCGTGTCAGTGACGGAGGGAGAATCAGTGAGTCTAAATCTTACTGAAATACAGAGAGACGAGGAGATGACGTGGAAATTTAACAACATTATGATAGCTAAAACCTACGGGAAGGACAGTAAGAGCAGGTTTTATGAAGGTAGTGCTGATGGGAGATTCAGAGACAGACTGAAGCTGGATCAGACTGGATCTCTGATCATCACAAACACCAGAACCACAGACTCTGGAGAATATACAGTATTCAACAGAACATCAGAGACTCCATTCAACATCTTCAGTCTCGCTGTCTACGGTGAGTACAGAATTACTTTAGACACATCTTCTGACAATAATCTCTTTCAGAATTATTACGAATATTGTCAAACAATAGACAATCCTGTGATGATAGATTAATATTCATGTGCATTTGATATATTTATAGATATCTTAACTTTATTTACATCTGAAATATCAAATGACTGACAATTATCCCATTATTTTATTATACTGAATTGTATTTATCCCCTCATGTTTTCAGCTCCTCTGTCTGTTCCTGTCATCACCAGAGACTCTTCTCAAAATTCATCATCATCATCATCATCATCATCTTCATCATCATGTTCATTTCTGTGTTCAGCTGTGAATGTGAGTGATGTAACTCTCTCCTGGTACAAAGGAAACAGTTTATTGTCCAGCATCAGTGTGTCTGATCTCAGCAGAAGTCTTTCTTTACATCTGGAGTGTCTGGATGATTTCTACAGCTGTGTGGTGAACAATCCCATCAGAAACCAGACCACACATCTCAACAACACTGAACTCTGTCAGACATGTTCAGGTATGTCTGTGATAATATTTAGTGTTTATGAACACATTCACTCACACTAATGTCTGTCTCCTTCAGATCCTCCAGACTCTGTTTCTCTGATAGTGTGGATCTCTGCTGCTGCTGGTTTTCTGTTGATTGTAGCTGCTGTCTGGATCTTCTGCATCTGCAGGAAACACAGAAAAACAGACAAAGAAGGCAAGTATTGCCTATTGCATGTGTGTGCATAATAATTTAAAACAATACTCAAATATCAGTTCATTGATAATTTTGTTTCTGTTATATTTTCTTACAGTTCAGACCCATGACAAAGAAATCACTTACGCTGATCCAACATTTTACAAAAGACATAAATCAGTAAGAAAATATATTTCTGCTACTTTTATATTGTAGGGTCACACAAGTCCATCAGAGACTTTACAATATTGCCTCATCACAAACTCCAACATCATCCAAGACTCATCTATTCCCTCCAAAATGGGAAATTATATTATAGGCAAATTATAGGCCAATTTTAACCTAATTAAAATATCAAATAAAAAAAGAGAGAAATTCTGAAATATTCCCTCCATATGTAACACGATCTCATGGCAGTTCATGAGTAAATCATGTTCTGATGAATTGTTTGGTAATTTGTATATATTTGTGAAATCAAATTTTTCTGACGAAACAAGTTACTGTATGTTAAAAAATACTGTTTGTAGATCAGCAAAATGCTTTTTATTTAAACATGCTTTGTTTAGCCCCGTTAAAACTATAATCCGATTGTATATATATATATATGTATATATATATATATGTATATATATATATATATATATATATATATATATATATATATATATATATATATATATATTACTGTATATTTGTCAAGAAGAGGACATATTAAGTTTGATAAATAAGTTGATAAATAAGTCAGTGGATGTTTGTGTTTTCTTTCAGAGAGCTACAGAGCAGGATAATGTGGTGTACGCAGGAGTCTCAAGACGTTGATCAACTCTTGAACAAAATGTGATTCTGTTTTATTGATTACTAACTTTATCCCAAACACAGAGACAGGAGACAGAATCACATGTTCTTTGTCAATAGAGATAAATGCCCATTAAATGTCATTTTGTCATAGTTACACATATATTTGAAAAAAGATTACTGTTATTATTTCACTCTATGCCAGAATATTTTTGTGAGTTTGCCTGTCTGTGCTCTCTCTCTCTCTCTCTCTCTACTCTTGGTAGTCTTACCTCTCTCTATCTCAATGTCTACACACATCCGCACTCTTGTATATTTCCTCATGAGTTCAGATGTTCAGAACAGGACGGGGGCTATAGGCCCGAAGGTTATTGAGTTTGGTCTTTGCCAGATGTGCTCCTAATATGGTCAGAACTTCCTGTTCATATTCCCATTTTATATAACATACAGATCTAATCTTTATCATACGGGATCTAGAAGTAGCAGGAAGAAAAACCCTTTGTTTGCTAGACATTCCTATTTGTAGTGTACAGTTGGTGATCCCCTACACCACCCCTGACAGTGTATCTGTATATGCTACTGATGTAATAATAAACTTTGAAGAAGTTTTGAACAGAAAATTGGCTTCATGTTCATAATTCTTTCCATGGGCCCATGCACGGACTGAGAATAGTCAGACAGCATTGATAAAGATGAAGAGGTGAAATATATATTTAACAATTACAAAAGGGGATTTTCACAGTGATGTCATAGAACTTTTATTTTAAAGAGTTACAGGACAGGGCTGGACTGGAGTTCAAATTCAGCCCTGGAAAAATCCAGCCCCTTCGGACTACAATTTCCCAATGAATGTTTTGATGGGGTTAGGGTCTTAAAATAGTACAGAAAGAAACAAAGAAACAAACAAAAATATATTATTGAATATACTGCATTTTTTTCACATAGCAATGGACATTTGACAGTAAAACGGTAAATTAAATCTTGATGCTTGTTTGTATTTTCAGTTGTTGTTCGTTGTTGATGTAGAGTTGATGAAGAGTTGCCACAGATTCAACAAGAATTTCCAAAATTATTAAACCTTAATAACAATATAATTTTTAAAGTTAATTTCTCATTAATGTAAGACACTGATGTTAATATTTCATCTTTAACATTTTACTTTAACAATTCAAATTTATTAGAACTAAACATATTTAAAGAGAAGAAAGCATTTAACTTAATTAATTGGATCCAGGCTTTAAAGCTCATTTGACAAATTATCATTTTAAAATACTCTACCAGTCAAAAGATTTTGAAACAAGTAAGATATTTTATGTTTTTTTTAAAGAATTTTCTTCTGCTCACCAAGTCTGCATTTATTTGATCCAATATTACTGATACAAAAAAATCAGTAATATTGTGAAATATTTATGCTATTCAATACAATACAATACAATACAAGTTTATTTGTATAGCGCTTTTTACAATACAAATCGTTAAAAAGCAACTTTACAGAAAATTATGTTTCTACAATATTTAGTAGTAGCTTATGGTGGTGACTGTCAGTTTGTGCACGTTTGACAGGATTTTTAGAAAAAATTAATACAAGATGTAGTCAGCTAGACGATGAACATTATTAACATTATTAATTAATAATTGTTATATGATGCAGTCACACTTGTAGCAATATTTGTTAGTTCTGTTTGTTGATTCAGGGTTAGCATCATCTGAGGTCCTCTGAGGGTCAGCATCATCTCTTCTCAGGTGTTCTGGATCCAGACTGGAGTTTGTGTAAATCCCGTGGCAAAACATAGAAACAAAATAGAGACATCATTAGCATAGCTGCTGATCCAACAAACTAAAATTAGTTTAACCCAAGCTAATGAATAAAAATGCACATTTGATCAGGTGCAACTACACTCACAATTTAAGAGTTACATTATTTGAATGCTTGGCGAAAGAGATGGGTTTTTAATCTAGATTTAAACAGAGAGAGTGTGTATGAACCGCGAACATTATCAGGAAGGCTATTCCAGAGTTTGGGAGCCAAATGTGAAAAAGCTCTACCTCCTTTAGTGGACTTTGCTATCCTAGGAACTACCAAAAGTCCAGCGTTTTGTGACCTTAGGGTGCGTGATGGGTTGTAGAGTGGTAGAAAGTTAGTTAGGTACGCAGGAGCTAAACCATTTAGGCCCTTATAGGTAAGTAATGATAATTTGTAACTGATACGGAACTTAATAGGTAGCCAGTGCAGAGACTGTAGAATTGGGGTAATATGATCATATTTTCTTGACCTGGTAAGGACTCTAGCTGCTGTATTTTGGACTACCAGCTTGTTTATTGAAGATGCAGGACAACCACCTAGAAGTGCATTACAATAGTCCAGTCTAGAGGTCATGAATGCATGAACTAGCTTTTCTGCATCAGAAACAGATAACATGTTTCGTAGCTTGGCAATGTTTCTAAGATGGAAGAATGCAGTTTTTGTAACATTGGAAATATGATTTTAAAAAGACAAATTGCTGTCTAATATGACACCCAGATTTCTGACTGTAGAGGAAGTAACAGTACATCCGTCTAGTTGCAGATTGTAATCTACAAGATTGTGTGTAGTGTTTTTCGGTCCAATAATTAATATCTCTGTCTTATCCGAATTTAATTTGAGAAAATTATTTGTCATCCAATCTTTTAAATTTTTAACACACTCTGTTAGCTTAGATAATTGAGAAGTTTCATCTGGTCTCGTTGAGATATATAGCTGAGTATCATCAGCATAACAGTGGAAGCTAATTCCGTATTTTCTAATAATATTGCCAAGGGGCAACATGTATATTGAAAATAGAAGGGGACCTAGGACGGATCCTTGTGGCACTCCATATTTTACTGATGATAAATGAGATGACACCCCATTTAAGTAAACAAAATGGTAGCAATCGGACAGATAGGATCTAAACCATCTTAGAGCCTGCCCTTGAATACCTGTATAGTTTTGTAAACTATCTATAAGTATGTCATGATCTATGGTGTCGAACACAGCACTAAGATCAAGTAAGACTAGAAATGAGATGCAGCCTTGATCTGACGCAAGGAGCAGGTTATTTGTAATTTTAACAAGTGCAGTTTCTGTGCTATGGTGGGGCCTGAAACCTGACTGAAATTCTTCATACAGACCATTTTTATGCAGGAAGGTGCTCAATTGAGCAGACACAACTTTTTCTAAAATTTTTGACATAAATGGAAGATTTTAAATAGGCCTATAATTTGCCAGTACACTAGGATCTAGTTTTGGTTTCTTAATAAGAGGCTTGATAACCACCAGCTTGAATGGTTTTGGGATGTGACCTAAAGATAACGACGAGTTAATGATATTGAGAAGCAGTTCTTCGGCTACAGGTAACAACTCTTTCAGTAATTTAGTGGGTACAGGATCTAATAAACATGTTGTTGGTTTAGATACAGTGATAAGTTTATTTAGCTCTTCCTGTCCTATGGTTGTAAAGCACTGCAGTTTATCTTTGGGTGCGATGGATTAAACTGAAGTGTTAGACGCTGTAGAATCTACATTAGCTATTGTATTTCTAATGTTATCTATTTTATCAGTGAAGAAATTCATAAAGTCATTACTATTTAACGTTGGTGGAATATTTAAATCAGGTGGCATCTGGTAATTTGTTAATTTAGCCACTGTGCTAAATTAAAACCTTGGTTTTTTTTGTTATTTTCTATGAGTTTGTGTATATGCTCTGCCCTAGCAGTTTTTAGAGCCTGTCTATAGCTGGACATACTGTTTTTCCATGCAATTCTAAAAACTTCTAAGTTAGTTTTTCTCCATTTGCGTTCAAGACTATGAGTTTCTTTCTTGAGAGAGTGAGTATTACTGTTATACCATGGCACTAGGGATGTCAAATTTCGATTATTTCCATGATCGATCGTCGTTTAAATTAACGATCAATTAATCGATTAATCGTTAACCATAATACTGCAAAATGCGTCTATTGCAGGCACACAGTCAGCGGTATGACAGGATGTGCAAAAGCCACACACACACACACACAAAACGCTTTCTCACTTGAATTAAAGAGGTTTTAGTCTGAATAAAATGCTAGTAGCAGGATTATAAAATGAATAGATGCGATTATGATCATTTGATAAAATGAAGAGAGCGCGCCATACTTTTGAGGTCATTTTACTTTGTTGACAGTTTCCAATCCCGCACGGAGAACGCTGAACGCGCCTCTTTAAATGGTTTTGTGGTGCTCGTTGTTGTATTTTAAAGCACAATTGCGATGTTTTCAACTGACATTATTGTATAAAATTATCCGAAATGTGGAGCGCGTGTGACTGCGCTGCACATTAAGTGAACTACATCGGCGCTGCTGCACCAAAACACAGTTGCTCACATTAATTTGATCCTGCTGGATTCTGTCCTAGAAAATGTCAGATTTTTTAAAATCCGGCATACAGCGCATTAGATCGTGACAGTGCATGCGTGCAGTCGAGGATGAGCGAGCGCGGATTTGGCTAGATTTATTTGGAGGTTATTGCTCATGTCTCATTCGGCACAAATCGAAATGTTTCCATATTCGCAGTGTATTTGAATGTTAAACTATTATTTATAATGTAAACTAGGCTTGTACTTAACACGCATTCGCATATAGACGGAAAAGATGATCCTCTTCATATGAGCAAAAACGTCCTTGGAACAGCAGAGAGGACCGGTATACTACGGTCTATTTAAACTGAATGCTCCAGGAATGTGTCGGTCACAGCGCCTATGAATCGCTGTTTTGAATCCAGCAATTATTTATTTAGAAATGATAAGATCTGATTATGACAAGTGTGGTATAAAAGCTTTGTTTATTAGAGGAATAATAGGTTAACTGGAAAATGTTAGCTCGCGACCATGCTTTTGGACCCCATAGTCTTCATTTACGCGGCTTTGTTCTGGTTTGCCGGTTGGTCACGAATTTCCACAAATTCAGTATATTTAGGCATTGTTTCTTTTCCTAAATCTTCATAGTCTAACCCTCTAATTTCCCAGGTTTATTTTATTATCTTTCGCTTTTAATAACTGTTTTCGCATCTCTTACAGTGGTAAAAATGGGAAGGGAAATTAAAGATTTCATGAATTAAGAATTCGTTCGATTTATTAATTTGTTCCCTTATTTCACTTAAATCATGGGTTATTTAGGGAACAAAATTAATGAAACATGGACAATTGCCACATTAATAATTCGTAGGAATGAATTAACAAGTTGTAGGAATGAATAGACTACCTGTCCTGTCACTGTGTCCCGCAGCCCTGCAAAGCGCACGATATAAAACAGTTATCTGATGAAATGATTAGTAACTACATTTCTATTGCATTTAATGTTGAAGAACTTTTATGTTGTTTCTATTTTAATGTACTTTAAAGTTTAAATCACATTAAAAGCTTAATTTGTACATTGTGAATGAATGATGATGCTTTTATATATCGTCACCGTCACTCACAGCCGCTCGCACGTGTTGAGTGCGCATGAGCCGCACGCAGCCCAACATTGAATCGGTTAACCGACCATCGATAGCCTTAATCGATTGCATCTCTTATCGACAATTAATCGATCATCGATTAATCGTTGACATCCCTACATGGCACAGTACGTTTTCTCTAACCTTTTTCAATTTGATGGGGGCAACAGTTTCTAATGTATTAGAGAAAATAGTGCCCATGTTGTCAGTCATTTCGTCTAATTCATGTGTATTTTTTGGTACAGATAGCAGTTGAGATAGATCAGGCAGGTTATTTGCGAATCTTTCTTTGGTGGCTGGAACAATAGTTCTGCCCAGACTGTAACGCTGCGACATATAGTTAATATCAGTTATACGCAGCATGCACGATACAAGGAAATGGTCTGTAATATCATCACTTTGAGGTACAATATCTATAGCAGTAAGATCGATTCCATGAGATATAATTAAATCTAGTGTATGATTAAAACGATGAGTGGACCCGATGACATTTTGCTTGACTCCAAAAGAGTTTATTAGGTCAGTAAATGCAAGTCCTAATGTATCATTTGTATTATCAAAGTGAATATTAAAATCTCCCATGATTAGCGCTTTATCAACTGTAACTAGAAGGTCTGAGAGGAAATCTGCAAATTCTTTTAGGAATTCTGTATATGGCCCTGGTGGTCTATACACAGTAGCCAGAGCAAGAGATACATTAAATTTCTGGCAGTGTCAATGTAAATGTCTGGCAGTGTAACATTTAGCAGAAGTATTTCAAAAGAGTTAAACCTCTATCCTGTTTTCTGGGTAACATTGACAATATCACTATCTATTGTTGCAACACCTCCTCCACGACCAGTCTGACGGGGCTCATGCTTATAGCAGTAGTTTGGTGGAGTAGACTCATTTAGACCAAAATAATCATTTGGTTTTAGCCAGGTTTCAGTCAAGCACAACTAAAACTATTCAAAACTATTATCTGTGATCATTTCATTTACAATAACTGCTTTGGGTGTGAGTGATCTAATATTTATGAGCCCAAACTTAAAAAATTGTTTTTGTTCATTTACTTTAAATTTTTCTGGTTTAATTGCGATAAGATTTTTTCTGGATCCTACATTATATTTATATTTTGACCTCACTATTCGGGGAACAGACACAGTTTTTACAGTGTAAGTACTTTTATCATTTAAGCGGGTGGAACAAAACTCATCATAATGGTTATTTGAGAATTGATTTACTAGTCACATGGAGTGAAGTGTCCTGGAGATGTTGTCAGAAAGCAGCTCCGCTCCGATTTTGCTGGGGTGCAATCCATCAGCGCGAAACAGCCTAGGACGCTCCCAGAAAAGATTCCAGTTATTAACAAATAGCAGTTTCTGTTCTTTACACCATGACAACAACCATTCATTTAAAGCAAAAATTCTACTGAACCTTTCGTGTCCTCGTCGATACGTGGGCAGTGGTCCTGACACGATGATCATCACCGCGGGCATCATGCTGCGAACCGTCTCAATCAGGCTCCTGAAGTCCCTCTTCAGCGTCTCCGTCTGCCGCAGCGTGGTGTCGTTAACCCCGGCGCGAAGCACGACCGCTCTGGGGCTCTCGTCGGCCTTCAGGATTGCGGGTATCTGCGCAGAAACATCGAGAACACGAGCACCAGGCAAACAATGAGTGTGCACTTTACCTTCGGCTAAAGTAGCACGGATGTGTCAGATGATGGAATCTCCGATGATCACAGCGTCGCGTCCTGTTTCTCGGAGGGGAGCGAAGCGGTTCTGGATGAAGATCTCGAAGGCAGGAGGGGGAGAAGTCATCGCCCGGGGCCCGGCTCACGTCCTCCGCTGTGGATGCACCCAGGGTCCGTGGTGTCCCGGCGTCGCAGTGAAGGACATCTGGGAAGATCGCGTCCTGGGTGCACCGGGCCTGTGCAGAGAAACACACGGAGTAGACGTGTTGGACTGTTAACAGCACGCTGTATACTTACCCCGGACTTGTGAGCTTCAGCCCGGCATGATTCCAGTGCGGCTCTCCGCTCTCTCAGCTGGGCCTGCCTCTCCTCCAGGTCGTGAATCTGCTTCCCCACGGCCTCGAGCTCGAGCTGCACAGAGTGGAGACATTCATTCGCCATTAAAGCAAGTAACAGTGAGTAGGTAGGCGGATTATTGGGAGAATGAAATACGGGCTTTATTTTTGACACATGAAAGGCGGGATGAATTCTCCTGTACGCAGGAGGGAGTTTAAGGCGGACTGCCACCGGGCTAATGATCTTGGTGACAGAAAATGGGCCAATAAATTTGGGAGCCAACTTATTAGATACGGAACTTATTAGATACGGATTTTTTAGATACAGAAAGCCACACTTTTTGACCCACGACGTATACGGGAGGCCTAGACCGGTGGCGATCGGCTTTGGCCTTAGTGCGCGCCCCCACTTGGAGTAGAGTCTCGTGGGCTCTAGTCCAAGTGCGGTGACACCTCTGGGCAAAGGCATAAACGGAGGGGACCGCGACTTCGGATTCCAGACTGGGAAAAATGGGTGACTGGTAACCTACACTACACTCAAAAGGAGATAGGCCCGTAGCTGATACTGGTAAGGTATTGTGGGCGTACTCCACCATAGACAATTGTTGGAGGAAGGAGGAAGGATTCTTGGAGACCAAACATCGCAACACCCTTTCCAAATCTTGGTTGGCTCTCTCGGTTTGACCATTGCTCTGGGGATAAAACCCTGAGGACAGACTTACAGTCGCTCCCAGCAATCTACAGAATTCTCGCCAAAATTTGGACACAAATTGGGGTCCCCTGTCGGAAACCACGTCTATCTGGAGGCCATGTAAACGAAAGATGTGATCTACAACGGTCAACGCTGTCTCCTTGGCTGAGGATAATTTGGGCAAGGGAATAAAGTGCCCGCCTTGGAGAACCGGTCCACCACGGTTAAAACTACCAAGTTGCCCTGGGAGGTCGGGAGGGCGGTAATAAAATGTAGATCGATGTGGGACCAGGGTCACGAAGGGACCGGCAGCGGTTGAAGTAACCCATCAGGGGGCTGATTGGAAGTCTTACCAGTGGCACAAACCGAGCAAGCCAAAACAAAACTGTGAATGTTGCGAGCCATAAGTGCCCACCAGAATCGTTGCTTGACTAAAAATCTAGTGCGGTTAGCCCCTGGATGGCAAGCTACATTAGAGCAATGTGCCCACTGGATAACGTTGGACTTTAATCCCTCCGGCACAAATAAGCGATTCGATGGGAACCCGGGCGGAGGCGTTACCCCTTCTAAGGCCATTCTGACCTTTGATTGGATTTCCCATTTGAGTGTGAAAAATACACTCGGGAGTGGACGGGCGTTCAGAATGGTCAAAAATACGTGACAAAGAGTCGGGTTTAATATTTTTGGAACCCGGGCAGTGCGAGATAGTAAAGTCAAAACGTCCGAAAAAAGTGCCCACCGAGCCTGCCTGGAGTTCAACCTTTTGGCAGTGCTAATGTTTTCTAGATTCTTGTGGTCTGTCCATAGAATAAAAGGAACCCCTGATCCTTCTAACCAGTGTCGCCATTCCTCCAATGCCATCTTAACTGCCAACAATTCTCGGTTATCAATATCGTAATTTCGTTCAGCAGGAGATAAACAATATGAAAAATATGCGCAAGGGTGGACCTTGTCGTCTAAGGGAGAACGTTGCGATAACACCGCTCCTACCCCCACCTCCGACGCATCGACCTCCACCACAAACTGACGTGTCGGGTCAGGGGTGATCAATATAGGGGCTGAAATGAAGCAGCTCTTCAGTTTGGCAAACGCAGCCTCAGCTGTGTCTGACCACCTGAACACAGTCTTGGCGGAGGTCAAGGCGGTCAGTGGTGCGGCTAGTTGGCTGAAGTTGCGAATAAAATGCCGGTAGAAGTTGTCGAACCCCAGAAACCTCTGTAGGGCCTTACGGGAATCTGGACTTGGCCACTCTACTACAGCCTTAACCTTCTCGGGATCCATGCGTATTCCCTCAGTCGACACGATATACCCCAGAAATGGAATTGACTGTGCATGAAACTCACATTTCTCCACCTTGACAAAAAGCCCATTCTCTAGCCTCTGAAGCACTCAGATGTGCTGCACATGTTCCTGGAGAGAAGAAGAAAAAATCTATATGTTGTCCAGGTAGACATATATGAACTGATCAATCATATCTCGCAGCACATCATTGACGAGTGCCTGGAAGACCGCTGGGGAGTTGGAAAGCCCGAAGGGCATGACCAAATAATCAAACTGCCCTCTGGGGTATTAAAGGCGGTCTTCCATTCATCCCCCACCCTGATACGAACCAAATGATAAGCATTGTGTAGGTCCAGTTGTGTGAAAATTGACGCTCCCTGCAACCTCTCGAAGGCCGAAGACATCAATGGCAAAGAATAAGTATTCTTTACCGTGATGTTGTTCAGTCCCCGTTAATCAATACAAGGTCGCAGTGATCCGTCCTTCTTTCCCACAAAAAGAACCCCACTCCCGCAGGAGAAGAGGAAGGTCGAATGAACTTTGAAGCTAGAGAATCAGAAATATATTTCTCCATAGCCTCCATTTCCGGAACAGAAAGTGAATATAATTTGCATTTAGGCGGAGACTTACCTGACAGTAAATCTATGGCACAGTCGTAGGGACGATGTGGAGGAAGAGAAGCAGCATGAGACTTACTGAACACTTCCTTCAGATGGAGGTACTCTGCGGGCACGTTAGACAAATCCACCACCTCCTCCTGTAACACAGACATGGACACAGACGGACAGGCAGACACTAAACAAGACTCATAACACTTTTTACACCAGGAAAGAATGGAATTGGAGGACCAGTCTATTTTGGGGTTATGGAGGAGGAGCCAAGGGTGACCGAGGACTATGGATGCCAGAGGAGAGTCAAGTATGTGGAAGGAAATAGTTTCAGAGTGATTGCCTGATGTGATGAGGGTGATGTCTTCAGTGATGTGCGAAATAGCTGGGAGTTTCTGTCTATTGAGGGCGTGAACCGTGATGTGGTGCGGAAGGGGTCTGAGGGGAATGTGAAGCTTGTGTGCCAGTGTGCTGTCCATGAAATTACCCTCTGCCCCTGAGTCCAGTAGTGCTTGACAGTGGTGGGTCTGTGCCGACCATCTCAGTCTTACCGGAAGGAGTGTAGATGATGATGATGATGATGAGGTCTTCTCGGCGGAGATCCCACCCAATAGTAGCCTCATACGTACTACCGGGCTTGGCCCTTTTACCGGACAGATGTATGCTTGATGTCCGGCTCCCCCGCAGTAGAGGCACAGGCCAAGGGACCTCCGCCTCTCCTTCTCCTCCCGGGAAAGCCGAGCTCGCCCTACCTGCATAGGCTCGTGATCGTAGGAGGGGCTGGCTAAGTCCCCGCCGTTGAATCGCACGTCTGTCGCTGTTCTGGATGTGGTACTGGGTAAGCTTCTCCTCTCCATCCGTGTCAGACGTGCGTCGACCCGCAAAGCCAGTTCCACGAGCCCATTGAGAGAAGTGGGGAGATCCAGGGCATAGATCTCATTCTGGACGCGGTCAACCAGCCCATGCAGGAACATGTCCCACTGTGCCTCCTCGTTCCAATGACACTCTCCAGGACACTCTGACAACATCTCCAGGACACTTCGCTCCATGTGACTAGTAAGACAATTCTCAAATAACCATTATGATGAGTTTTGTTCCACCCGCTTAAATGATAAAAGTACTTGCGCTGTAAAAACTATTAAGACTGTGTCTGTTCCCTGAATAGTGAGGTCAAAATATAAATATAATATAGGATCTAGAAAAAATCTTATCGTAATTAAACCAGAAAAATGTAAAGTAAATGAACAAAAACTATTTTTAAAGTTTGGGCTCATAAATATTAGATCACTCACACCAAAAGCAGTTATTGTAAATGAAATGATCACAGATAATAGTTTTGATTTACTCTGCTTGACTGAAACCTGGCTAAAACCAAATGATTATTTTGGTCTAAATGAGTCTACTCCACCAAACTACTGTTATAAACATGAGCCCTGTCATACTGGTCCTGGCGGGGGTGTTGCAACAATATGTAGTGATATTCTCAATGTTACCCAGAAAACAGGATACAGGTTTAACTCTTTTGAAATACTTCTGCTAAATGTTACTCTTTCAGACATGCAAAAGAAATCTGATGTATCTCTTGCTCTGGCTACTGTGTATAGACCACCAGGGCCGTATACAGAATTCCTAAAAGACCTTCTAGTTACAGTTGATAAGGCGCTAATCATGGGAGATTTTAATATTAACGTTTATAATGCAAATGATACATTAGGACTTGCGTTTACTGACCTAATAAACTCCTTTGGAGTCAAGCAAAATGTCACCGGGCCCACTCATCGTTTTAATCATACACTAGATTTAATTATATCGCATGGAATCGATCTTACTGCTATAGATATTGTACCTCAAAGTGATGATATTACAGACCATTTCCTTGTATCGTGCATGCTGCGTATAACTGATATTAACTATATGTCGCAGCGATGCCGTCTGGGCAGAACTATTGTTCCAGCCACTAAAGAAAGATTCGCAAATAACCTGCCTGATCTATCTCAACTGCTATTTGTACCCAAAAATACACATGAATTAGACGAAATTACTGACAACATGGGCACTATTTTCTCTAATACATTAGAAGCTGTTGCCCCGATCAAATTGAAAAAAGTTAGAGAAAAACGTACTGTACCATGGTATAACAGTAATACTCACTCTCTCAAGAAAGTAACTCGTTGTCTTGAACGCAAATGGAGAAAAACTAAATTAGAAGTTTTTAGAATTGCATGGAAAAACAGTATGTCCAGCTATAGACAGGCTCTAAAAACTGCTAGGGCAGAGCATATACACAAACTCATTGAAAATAACCAAAACAATCCAAGGTTTTTATTTAGCACAGTGGCTAAGTTAACAAATTACCAGACGCCACCTGATTCAAATATTCCACCAACGGTAAATAGTAATGACTTTATGAATTTCTTCACTGATAAAATAGATAACATTAGAAATACAATAGCGAATGTAGATTCTACAGCGTCTAACACTTCAGTTTCATCCATCGCACCCAAAGATAAACTGCAGTGCTTTACAACCATAGGACAGGAAGAACTAAATAAACTTATCACTGTATCTAAACCAACAACATGTTTATTAGATCCTGTACCCAGTAAATTACTGAAAGAGCTGTTACCTGTAGCCGAAGAACCGCTTCTCAATATCATTAACTCGTCGTTATCTTTAGGTCACGTCCCAAAACCATTCAAGCTGGCGGTTATCAAGCCTCTTATTAAGAAACAAAACTAGATCCTAGTGTACTGGCAAATTATAGGCCTATTTCAAATCTTCCATTTATGTCTAAAATTTTAGAAAAAGTTGTGTATGCTCAATTGAGCACCTTCCTGCATAAAAATGATCTGTATGAAGAATTTCAGTCAGGTTTTAGGCCCCACCATAGCACAGAAACTGCACTTGTTAAAATTACAAATAACCTGCTCCTTGCGTCAGATCAAGGCTGCATCTCATTTCTAGTCTTACTTGATCTTAGTGCTGCGTTCAACACCATAGATCATGACATACTCATAGATCGATTACAAAACTATACAGGTATTCAAGGGCAGGCTCTAAGATTGTTTAGATCCTATCTGTCCGATCGCTACCATTTTGTTTACTTAAATGGGGAGTCATCTCATTTATCATCAGTAAAATATGGAGTGCCACAAGGATCCGTCCTAGGTCCCCTTCTATTTTCAATATACATGTTGCCCCTTGGTAATATTATTAGGAAATACGGAATTAGCTTCCACTGTTATGCTGATGATACTCAGCTATATATCTCAACGAGACCAGATGAAACTTCCCAATTATCTAAGCTAACAGAGTGTGTTAAAAATGTAAAAGATTGGATGACATATAATTTTCTCCTATTAAATTCAGATAAGACAGAGATACTAATTATTGGACCAAAAAACACTACACAGAATCTTGTAGATTACAATCTGCAACTAGACGGATGTACTGTTACTTCCTCTACAGTCAGAAATCTGGGTGTTATATTAGACACCAATTTGTCTTTTGAAAATCATATTTCCAATGTTACAAAAACTGCATTTTTCCATCTTAGAAACATTGCCAAGCTACGAAACATGTTATCTGTTTCTGATGCAGAAAAGCTAGTTCATGCATTCATGACCTCTAGACTGGACTATTGTAATGCACTTCTAGGTGGTTGTCCTGCTTCGTCAATAAACAAGCTACAGGTAGTCCAAAATGCAGCAGCTAGAGTCCTTACCAGGTCAAGAAAATATGATCATATTACCCCAATTTTACAGTCTCTGCACTGGCTACCTATTAAGTTCCGTATCAGTTACAAATTATCATTACTTACCTATAAGGCCCTAAATGGTTTAGCTCCTGCGTACCTAACTAGCCTTCTACCACGCTACAACCCATCACGCACCCTAAGGTCACAAAACGCTGGACTTTTGGTCGTTCCTAGGATAGCAAAGTCCACTAAAGGAGGTAGAGCTTTCTCACATTTGGCTCCCAAACTCTGGAATAGCCTTCCTGATAATGTTCGGGGTTCAGACACACTCTCTCTGTTTAAATCTAGATTAAAAACACATCTCTTTCGCCAAGCATTCGAATAATGTATCTTTTTAATTGTGAGTGTAGTTGCATCTGATTAAAGGTGCATTTTTATTCATTAGCTTGGGTTAAACTAATTTTACTTTGATGGATCAGCAGCTATGCTAATGATGTCTGTATTTTGTTTCTATGTTTCGCCACGGGATAGGATTTCCACAAGCTCCAGTCTGGATCCAGAACACCTGAGAAGAGATGATGCTGACCCTAAGAGGACCTCAGATGATGCTAACCCTGAATCAACAAACAGAACTAACAATTATTGCTAAATGTGTGACTGAATCATATAATAACTTAATTAATAATATTGATAGTTCATCGTCTAGCTGACTACGTCTTGTATTATTATTATTATTTTTATTTTTTCTAAAATCCTGTCAAATGTGCACAAACTACTAGCTACTACTAAATATTGTAGAAACATAATTTTCTGTGTAACCCACTCGAAAATAGCCTATTAACAGGATTACGTTATTCTAGTTTAATGTCTGATTTATTGATTGCTTTTAGTCATGTTATCCCTACACGCAGTAATTGTCCAATAGGTGGCAGCAGTGGCGCTGCACAGAGGAAAAACTGCTACACTGATTCCTAAGAGAAGAAGACAGAAGAATCGCGAACAGCAGAACGATAGTGAGCTGAAGCCCCATTTAGACTTTCCACATTGAGAAAAAAAAGTAAAATATTACATTTAAGAGCTAGTCAAACGGGTTTTTCTCACCAAACCTACTTCTAAGGCAGGAATAATAGAGCAAAGGGTCGAAATTACGTCAAGGAGTTTACCTACTTGTGTGATTTTTCTCCGGTGAGTGTTTCACACGTGTTTGTCATTTGTGCTACTAGCAGACACAGTGTGATAGATGTGATTAATGAGTTGAGCACGTAAAAGTTATCTTTATTTTTCCATTTTGCTGTAACTCAGTTGTAAAATGCATTGTGTGAAAATGTATTGATGAGATATGTACTGCATAAGCTAAAAACCAATCGGAGTTGAACATGAGTTTAATGATTTGAAATGTTATTTCATGTTGTGTTAAAGCCACGTTATTACGTGGTATGCTAGTGCTCGAGTTTCATGTATGCCTTGAATGTATAGATTGAAAATAAGAATTTAAGCTACTATAGTAGAATGAACTCATGAATATGAGTTATATTTCCAGATCTGGTCAAATTTATCGAGAGAGTAATTGAATGTTGCCCTGCTATGCAGGTTGGTTTTTTTGGGATGCAGGATTAGAGAGAGAGTGTTCCATTGGACAAATTCACCATCGGACACGTGAGGCAGAAGAGCAGAGGGCGTGAGCATCGTTTGGCCTGCAACACGAACTGCTTCTACTTACCCATTCTCCATTGCTTCGTACAGATAAGCGCGAGATTCCACCACACTAAAAAAAAAAAAAGCATACTACCCGGGTAGATGGACTTTTTGGTTTATTATTTTGAGGTTATTTCATCAGAGCTCTGAGGGGATTTTATTTTATATTTTTTTCAATTTGTGTGAAAAAATTTAAGACTAAGAGGAATACTGATTTCACAACAAAAAAAAGATAAACAAGGTTATACTGGTTGATATTTGATGTTCAATAAATGCCGGCTATATGTTCTGAGTAAACTATCCTGGTACTTTCATTTGTCTACTCCTCTTGTGAAAAGTTCCTTAGAAAGGCAGCACTTCACTCTACATTATAAAAAGTGCCCCTTACATAATTTGGCGAGCCAGCAGCCAGGAGGAGAAATTAGATTAAATTAGTATTTGTTTACATTGCCGGTTGAGCCTGATTGTTGACCCACTGTAACATATTTCTAATGTTAACATTTTTTTTCAGTTATCTTTTGTAAAATTGTCAAATTCAATGCAGTCATGGATACTGAACAAGAGTATGGTGTGAATCTGAAAAGGGCTGTGTACGTTGAGGGTATTACCACAACTGATACTGATGAACAGATAACTGAGTCCTGTTTAGCTTTTGGGCCTGTGAACAAAGTTCTTAGGGTAAGGCAGACAGGACAAGAGAATGGAGTTAAAGCTCTAGTTGAGTTTGAGTCTGAGCAATCAGTCATAGATTTAACTCCTAAACTCCCACAATATCTACCCAGTGTTAGAGATCCTAACATTATGTGGCGTATAGATAGGGCTTATAAAGCAGCTCCTACTCCTGAGAAATCCCTACCCACAGTGCGAGCAGAGCTCCTGGACTCAAGTAACAGTTCAAACTCTGATAGTGAGGCAGATTCTGATGACAGTGGGACCCCTTTAGTCCGTAAAGCACACACTAAATTTTACCCAACCCAACATGCTTCCCCTACATTCGCCACTAAAACAAAGAAACAGACAACACAGTCAGCTCAAATCAACCAAAGAGCCTCAGACAATGACATAATCAATCCACCTGATGTTCAGAGGATCATTGTGGAGCATGTTATTAAAAATGACAACTCAAATGCCTCAAGCCAGGGATCTAAGCGACTTCGTCCTTTTTCAGGCAAACTTCCTAGACCTACAAACGAAGCTGATTTTCAGACATGGTCTCTCCATGTGGAACTTATGAGTCAGGATAAAACCCCTGTTGACGTGCAGCGACGTAAAATCCTAGAAAGCCTGCTTCCACCAGCCTCTGAATTAATTAGGCAGCTAGGCCCAGATGCAGCTCCTCGTGATTATGTGAAGCTCCTCGACTCAGCATATGGGTTAACATAACACTCATCAAAACACAGGAGAGAAAGCCTCAGAATACCTGCAGCGGTTACAGGTGCTGATCACTACAGCTATGAAGAGGGGTGGGATTGTGAAAGCAGACGCCAATAAACAGCTGTTGCGACAGTTTCGGCGTGGATGTTGGGACCAGTCCCTTATTCTGGCACTGCAGTTAGGGCTTAAAACAGAAAACCCGCCTGATTTCTCTGATTTCCTGCTACAAGTTAGAACAGAGGAAGACAGGAGAACTACAAAGCAAGATCGCATGCAGCGCCATTTAGGGAGCACAAAGCCCAAATCCTCTATGAATATGCAACTTGTGCATGAACCGCCTTTCTCTGATGATGCAAGTGCAAATGTCCTCCAGACATACATCACAGAAACTGAAGCTTTACGGAAACAAGTCTCTGAACTAAAAATGCAACTTACCAAAAAGAAAGATCTAAGGAGGCAAAAGCATGCTAGCAAAACCCAGAATTCAGCTCAGGAAACCCCCTCAGTTAGGGTAGCTGAAATTCAAGCCCATCAAACAGCGCCAAAACCCAGGCCAAAGGCTTGGTTCTGTTTCAAATGTGGCAATGATGGCCATTTAGCAAGACAGTGTGAAAATCCCCCAAATAAACTGTTGGTTGATCAGAAATATAAAGAACTCAAAGCAAGACAAAATGAATGGGAAACTAAATATGACCATTTAAACTGGACCGGGTCGCAGTGGAGGGACTAACTGCACCCGGAAATGAAATGAAATGTCCCACACAAAACAGAAGCACGAAAACAGTTGTCTGTGAAACACATTCCTCAACTGAGTCATTGGATGGCGCTCTCCCAAGAGGGTTGATAGGGCCAAAATGTACATCAACTGTTGTAGTTGAAGGAGTTCAGTGTGATAGCCTTCTAGATTCAGGTTCCCAGGTTAGCACAATTTCAAAATCTTTCCATGACCGTTACCTTTCACAGCAGCCCATTTTCCCCATCCAAGACCTATTAGACATAGAAGGTGCTGGTGGTCAGGAAGTACCCTATCTAGGTTACATCCAAGTCAACATCAACTTTCCAGAGCACATCATGGGAAACCTGTAAAGATTCTTACCTTAGCACTTGTCGTGCCTGACCACAGAACAAACATGGATGTTCCCTTGTTGATAGGCACCAACACACTGGACCCACTGTATGAAAAGTGTGCACCTACTCAAGATGACTGCGTAAAACATAGAACCAACGGTGGTCAATGTTCCCACTTGTGAAACATTTATATCAAAGATTCAAAATAAATCAACAAAATGGTAGAATTGGGACTGTGAAGCTACAGAGCAAAAAGAGTGTCATCATTCCTGCAGGTGAAAGAGTGGCTTTAACTGGATGCGCCAAGCATGTCCCAGTAGCTACCAATGCTCCCCTTATAGTAGAGCCCCCCCAATCCAACTTACCTGCTGGTCTCTTGTTCTGTAGCTACGTCATGATGAGCCCGCCTTTTCCGTCCTTCAAGATGCCTGTTTTGGTGAAAAATGAGACCGCACATGACATCAAAATATCAGCAGGTCATAGCATTGCTGAGTTATCTTTTCCTAAATCTGTGTCATCCTTGCCAGGTCATGATGACAAAGTCACATTGAGTGAACCATCCCACCTGACTCCATTCTTCACAACGTGCAACTCCATGCATGTGTCTAATTCAGGTGAACTCACCTTTGACTTTGCAGACTCTCCCTTGTCTGAGGAGTGGAAGGAGAGAATCACCAGAAAATTGAATTCAATGTCAGATGTTTTTGCACTCAATGACCTTGATTTCGGTCATACCACTGAAATCAAACACAGGATACGCTTGTCAGATCCATCTCCATTTAAACAGAGGCCCAGACCAATTCACCCATCTGATTATGAGGCTGTCAGACGTCATTTAAGAGAGCTTCAGGATGCAAACATCATACGTGAGTCAGAAAGCCCCTTCGCTTCGCCAATTGTTGTGGTGAAGAAAAAGAACGGTGATATTAGGCTATGCGTCGATTACCGAAAACTGAATAGACAAACCATCAAGGACGCATATGCTTTACCCAACATAGAAGAAGCCTTCTCAGCCTTGAATGGGTCCAAGTGGTTCTCTATTATGGATCTCAAGTCTGGCTACTATCAAGTAGAAATGGAGGAGGGGGACAAGTGCAAAACAGCTTTTGTGACACCTATGGGGTTCTGGGAGTTCAACAGGATGCCACAGGGAGTTACAAATGCCCCCAGTACTTTTCAGAGAGTAATGGAAAGGTGTATGGGTGGAATGAACTTGAGAGAAGTCTTAGTCTTTCTTGATGACGTTATCGTTTTCTCGGCTACACTTGAGGAACATGAAGATCGATTACTCCGAGTTCTCCAGAGGTTGAAGGAATTTGGCTTAAAGCTTTCACCTGAGAAATGTCAATTTTTCAGAACATCTGTTAAATACCTTGGTCATGTTGTGTCTGCTACTGGGGTAGAGACTGACCCAGCCAAGATAGCTGCTCTGACGACGTGGCCTAGGCCTAATAACATCAAAGAGCTTAAGTCTTTCCTTGGATTTGCCGGCTATTATAGGAGGTTCATAAAGGACTATTCCAAAATCGCCAGACCTTTGAATGACTTAACAGCTGGTTACCTGCCACAAAAAAGGAAGTCAGCCTCCTCACATAGCAGCTCAACAAGTCCCTCAAGTGTAGATTTCAGAAGACCGTTTAATGAGAAATGGACATCAGCCTGTGAAGATGCATTCAAGACTCTCATTCAAAAGCTCACAACAGCTCCGATTCTCGGGTTTGCTGACCCTAAGAAGCCTTACGTAGTACATACAGACGCAAGCACTCATGGTCTTGGTGCGGCCTTATATCAAGAGCAGGAGGGCAAATTCAGAGTGATAGCCTATGCAAGCAGGGGACTCAACCGTTGTGAACGAAGATACCCTGCACACAAACTTGAATATCTCTCTTTAAAATGGGCTGTCACAGAGAAATTTTTTGATTATCTCTACGGAGCGAAATTCACTGTTGTGACAGACAACAACCCACTAACATATGTACTAACGTCTGCCAAGCTTGATGCTGCAGGCCACCGCTGGCTGGCTGCCCTTTCCAGCTTTGACTTTAACATTCAGTATAGAGCTGGGAGGAAGAACCAAGACGCAGACGGTCTCTCAAGGCGTCCACATCCTCATGACGAATACCAACCTGACTTCACTTCTCAGGATGAGGATGATCGAATTCAGCGTTTTCTTGCCCAGTTCCTACAGGAAGACAGAGGGGCCGATTTTCCATCTGATGCTGTGAAGGCAGTGTGTCAGAGGCACCAGCACATCTCAGCAGCAAGTACAGAGCCGGACTTCCAAACGCCGGTACCAATTGAATGTTTAGCAATTGAAGCCTCTGCCATTCCTGTAGGATTCTGCCAAGCTGATGTACTTGGGTCATGTACGTTGCCGCAAATGTCACTTCAAGATTGGGCACATGAGCAAAGGCAAGATCCAGTCATCAGTAGAGTAATAGAGCTTGTTAAAGCGAGAAAGCGACTTTCATACAGGTTGAGGCGTCAGGAGGACCGAGAGGTCCAGTTGATGTTGAGAATAATGGAGCAACTGGTCTTCTCTGATGAAGTCTTATACCGAAAACGCATAAGTCAAGGTGAGCTCTTCCATCAGCTTGTCCTTCCAACGAAATACAGAAAGACAGCTCTAGAGAACCTCCATGATGCTGTCGGACACTTGGGTACTGACAGAACTTTGGACTTAGTTCGTGCCCGATTCTATTGGCCTCGTATGGCCATGGATGTGACTGAGAAAATCCGGACCTGTGAGAGATGTATACGGAGAAAAGCACGGGCTGAGAGATGCGCTCCCTTGGTGAATATAAAGACAAGCCGCCCATTAGAGTTGGTCTGTATGGACTATCTTTCACTGGAGCCTGATGGAAAAGGAACCAAAGACATCCTGGTCATTACAGACCATTTCACTAAATACGCAGTAGCGGTTCCAACAGCAGATCAAAAGTCAAAAACAGTGGCGAAAGCTCTATGGAACAATTTTTTCATTCATTACGGATTCCCCGAGCGGTTGCACAGCGACCAAGGCCGCGACTTTGAATCAGCCCTGATCAAGGACCTGTGTATGCTACTTGGTATTAAGAAGACGAGGACAACACCTTACCACCCACGTGGAAATCCCGTGGAGAGGTTTAACAGGACACTTCTTGAGATGCTGGGTACATTAGAAGAGGGAGACAAAGTGAGATGGAGGGAATTTGTGCAGCCCCTTGTCCATGCGTATAATTGCACTAAAAATGATACTACTGGCTATTCCCCGTATCAGCTGATGTTTGGTCGCCAGCCAAGACTCCCAGTCGACATCGCTTTTGGGCTGAGCCCTGAGGGAAGCAGTAAACTATCCCACTCTGAATACGTCAAGAAGTTGACGGAGAGTCTAACTGAAAGCTATCGACTGGCCACTGAACACAGTATGAAGAATGCTTTACAGAACAAGCAGAGATTTGACAGCAAAGTTAGAGAGTCCACATTGGTAGCGGGAGACAGAGTCCTTGTGCGTAATGTCGGCATCAGAGGGAAACATAAGATCGCTGATCGATGGAGTGAAACATTATACACTGTTGTTAGACAGATCCAAGACTCCCCTGTCTATGTCGTCGTCCCAGAACACACAAGTGGACCTGAAAGAGTTTTACATAGAGACCTGCTTTTGCCATGTGGATTTCTTCCATCCACTGTCAAGGAAGTATGTCCCAGAGAGCCTAAGTCCAAACAAAAACATGATCACTCACCCTTTCCTGTTGATGATGGAGCTGAAGAAGATGGGGAACTGTCTGAAGAGGAGGATGAGGCCGAGTATTACTCCTTTTACGACCAACCTTCGACTTCAACTATTGCTGGACAGGATCGAGTGATTCTAAAAGAAGAAACCAGACTAAAGCAAAGGTCTCATGCTGTAGAATTCACTGAAGATGATACCCAGATGGAAAATGAGCCTGTCTCTGGAAGTCAGGAAGCTAATGTGAGTTTTGATGTCTCCACACTGAACCCTGCAGCCCCAGGATTTGAACCCGAGGATGTTAGAGGTGATACAAATAGTGAGGCTAGTCATGTTCAGTACTCACCTACACCTGAGATCGTACAAGCCGAAGGAAATCCTCCTACTGTTCCTGAGTTGGACCGGAGTGAGCATTGTAGTCCTAGAGATGGACTAGGAATTGGATTGGTGTTTACAGAGGAAAGTGGAAATGTAAAAGAACACAACGAGGTTGCTTCTGAAGAAGAGGTGGCATTGAGAAGATCCTCTAGGGATAGAACAGCTCCTAAAAAGCTGACCTACCCAACTTTAGGGAACCCATTAGTCACAGTTATGCACTCCATTTTAACTGGGTTAGACCAAGCTTTCTCCCAAAACCCTTTCCCTTGACACTGTACCTTACATATGTCATTTAACACCCTTAGCATCTGAAATAGTGTAGCATGCAACATGCAAGGATGCATGTAGATTAAGGAGGGGGGGATGTAACCCACTCGAAAATAGCCTATTAACAGGATTACGTTATTCTAGTTTAATGTCTGATTTATTGATTGCTTTTAGTCATGTTATCCCTACACGCAGTAATTGTCCAATAGGTGGCAGCAGTGGCGCTGCACAGAGGAAAAACTGCTACACTGATTCCTAAGAGAAGAAGACAGAAGAATCGCGAACAGCAGAACGATAGTGAGCTGAAGCCCCATTTAGACTTTCCACATGAGAAAAAAAAGTAAAATATTACATTTAAGAGCTATTCAAACGGGTTTTTCTCACCAAACCTACTTCTAAGGCAGGAATAATAGAGCAAAGGGTCGAAATTACGTCAAGGAGTTTACCTACTTGTGTGATTTTTCTCCGGTGAGTGTTTCACACGTGTTTGTCATTTGTGCTACTAGCAGACACAGTGTGATAGATGTGATTAATGAGTTGAGCACGTAAAAGTTATCTTTATTTTTCCATTTTGCTGTAACTCAGTTGTAAAATGCATTGTGTGAAAATGTATTGATGAGATATGTACTGCATAAGCTAAAAACCAATCGGAGTTGAACATGAGTTTAATGATTTGAAATGTTATTTCATGTTGTGTTAAAGCCACGTTATTACGTGGTATGCTAGTGCTCGAGTTTCATGTATGCCTTGAATGTATAGATTGAAAATAAGAATTTAAGCTACTATAGTAGAATGAACTCATGAATATGAGTTATATTTCCAGATCTGGTCAAATTTATCGAGAGAGTAATTGAATGTTGCCCTGCTATGCAGGTTGGTTTTTTTTGGGATGCAGGATTAGAGAGAGAGTGTTCCATTGGACAAATTCACCATCGGACACGTGAGGCAGAAGAGCAGAGGGCGTGAGCATCGTTTGGCCTGCAACACGAACTGCTTCTACTTACCCATTCTCCATTGCTTCGTACAGATAAGCGCGAGATTCCACCACACTAAAAAAAAAAAAAGCATACTACCCGGGTAGATGGACTTTTTGGTTTATTATTTTGAGGTTATTTCATCAGAGCTCTGAGGGGATTTTATTTTATATTTTTTTCAATTTGTGTGAAAAAATTTAAGACTAAGAGGAATACTGATTTCACAACAAAAAAAAGATAAACAAGGCTATACTGGTTGATATTTGATGTTCAATAAATGCCGGCTATATGTTCTGAGTAAACTATCCTGGTACTTTCATTTGTCTACTCCTCTTGTGAAAAGTTCCTTAGAAAGGCAGCACTTCACTCTACATTATAAAAAGTGCCCCTTACATCTGTAAAGTTGCTTTGTAACGATTTGTTTTGTAAAAAGCGCTATACAAATAAACTTGAATTGAATTGAATTGCCACTCCACCGCCAGGGTTCGAAACTCGATGGAATAGTCCAAGACGGATCTTTCATGCTGCCGTAGCTCCGCCAGCCTCCTGGCCGCCTCCCTCCCGGCGACGGCCCGATCGAAGACCCGTTTCATCTCGGCGGAGAGTGCCTGAAACGAGGCGCAGCATGGATCCTGGTTCTCCCACACCGTTGTCCCCCATAATGCCGCCCTCCCAGAAAGCAATGTTAGCACAAAGGCCACCTTGGCCCTTTCATTTGCGAAGGTTCTGGGCTGTAGGGAAAAGTGCATGTCACAGCGGGTTAAAAATGCTCTACAGAAGTTGGGCTCACCCGAGTACGTCTCTGTGCATCACAGTGGACAGTTTCTGTGCAGTTATAATAACTGGAAGCCTCATTCATTCACTCAACATACAACATACTCAACACTGCTCTTATGTTAAAAACAAGGTGGATATAAATCTCCCTTGTTTCAGTGATCAGTATTACTCAACCGACCCACAGGGGGTGTGCTAGTGCTCATAATGGCCAGTAGGCCTATGTTCCTTCCTGAAAATACAAAAAATAAAAAATAAAATCACCTGGCTAAAGAAACTCCTGAATTAATGATGATCTGCACCTGACCGTGACTGTCTAAGTATCACTGTTGTGTTCAAATGTACTTCAGTTTGTTATATTTAAAGTTTCTTGCAGTTTATGAACATTAATGTGATAATAACAACAAAGTCAAAAGGTCAAACATTAAAACATTATCCCAGTTAAAAATTTTTATATAATAAATGGCTTAATAAATGACTTATTAAATCTAAACTATTTAAATCTCAGGTATAAAAAGTGTTCAAATGGATTCAGAATAAAGTGTCTAACTTTCACATGAGCATCCAAAAAGACAAAGATAACCATTGAGAATAAAGATCTATACAGGATGAGCCTCTGGAAATAACATCCACTGCTTCTTATTAATATAGATACAGGTCATATAATTAGAATATCATCAAGAAGTTGATTTATTTCACTAATTCCATTCAGAATGTGAAACCTGTATATTATATTCATTCATTACACACTGACTGATTTATTTCAAATGTTTATTTCTTTTAATTTTGATGATTATAACTGACAACTAAGGGAAATCCCAAATCCTCAGAAAATTAGAATATTACTTAAGACCAACACAAAGAAGTTATTTTTAGAAATCTTAGCCAACTAAAAAGTATGAACATGAAAAGTATGAGCATGTACAGCACTCAATACTTAGTTGGGGCTCCTTTTGCCTGAATTACTGCAGCAATGCAGCGTAGCATGGAGTCGATCAGTCTGTGGCACTGCTCAGGTCTTATGAGAGCCCAGGTTGCTCTGATAGTGGCTAATTATATGATTATATGATCAGCACCTGTATATATATATATATATATATATATATATATATATATATATATAATTTTTTTAAGATGACAAACATTGTTCTCATCATGTCTGTGGTTGTTTCTGCTGAAACACACTGTTAATCAGTTCTAGGAAGATGTTGACCACTGAAGCGAGAAACAAATGTAAGTGTTAAATGAGAAGCTAAGAAGAAAAATAGCTGACCACAGTCACTCGGTTGCAAAAATAAATGTGTGAACATTCGTCATTTCTTCAGTTTATTTTCCACTCTGCTCTTGGTTGATCTTTATCTCTCATCACGACTATTTTAACACATTCTGTTATATTCATGTCTCTTAACCCCATGATGTACAGATGTTTGGCCTGATCAAGTATCTCCAATGTTCTGCAGTGTTTTTTTTTTTCCACTTTTGTTTGGTTTGGTCCAGTGATTTTCTGCTCTCCACAAAACACAGTGAAACACCACTGAGCAAGTAAACCACCGACATCAGCTTCATCAGTCACTGAATCACCACAAGAAATGATTTCAGCAAGAGGTCTGAATCTGAATGCTTTACATGAACAAAACACATTTTGTGTAAATACAGAAGCAAGTTACATTCAAATAAACATGTAGATTTATTCTTCAACCTCATTGTGATCTGGGACAAAACCCCAAATCAACATGCTTCTGTTCTGCTGTCTGTCAGCTCAGTCCTCCTGTTACTTTTTAATGGGGTTTTACTTTTACACTGATGCATTTAGCAGATTATATTTCCCAAAGTGATTTATATGTGACTTAATCTTATGTCTAATCTTATAAGATTAGATCAATGCATCACATATGGTCACGTTTACCTCATGACTGATCAAATATACTTCATCCCAACATGCAATATTCTACTTTAATCAATTCCATTTCATTAAGTTTACGAAATATATTTTTTAATTCTATTATAATTACAATTGTCCATATAGCTCACACTTTTAACAAGAATATACACCAACAAAAACTATTATTGAAAAAAATAAATAAGGATGAAACCTTTAGTGAATACACATTCAAACCTTAAAAATTATTTTAAAAGATGACAAAAATTAACCTCATCATGTCTGCGGGTGTGTTTGCTGAAAACATACTGCTCAACAGTTCAAAAGAGGAGTGAAAAAAAGCGTGTGAGTGTGAAATGAGAAGACACAACTGAACACAGTACCACGATCACAAAAATAAAAGTGTGAACATTCGTCATTTCTTCAGTTTGTCTTCCACTTTGATCTAGTTTCATCTTTATCATGACTATTTTTTTTCATACATGTTGTTGAACTCTATGATCTGATGATGTTTGGTCTGATCAAGTATCTTTACTGTGTTCAGATGTTATAATCATTGTTTGATCCAGTGGTTTTCCTCCCACAAACCATCATCAAACTCCAGACACCGACTGAACCACAGACATCAGCTTCATCAGTCACTGAAACACCACAAGAGAAGATTTCAGTAAGAGATGAGTTCAGTACAACAATCTGAATCATTCACATCAACAAAACATCTATTTTTTGTGAATATAGTAACAAGTGATCATGAGAGCAGAACTGCAACTTTAAACACATTGTGAATTAACTTCTGCTAAAACAAATGCTGCTAAACAATGCTTCAAGAAACTGAAGCTCTCAGGAGCCAAAAAGATCCTGATTCTTCTGAGTTTATGTGAACATATGAGAGAGACGGAGTGAGAAAACCAGAGAAGAAACTCACCAGTGCATTTAAAATACTGTTTTTATTACTAAAAAACAGCATTCAGATCTGACATAATCAAATCATGTCGATATGTAACATTTGTTTAAGGGGGGGGGGGGGGGGGTGAAATGCTATTTCATGCATACTGAGTTTTTTACACTGTTAAAGATTCCCATGCTAAACATGGACAAAGTTTCAAAAATTAAGTTGTACGTTTGAAGGAGTATTTCTGTTCCAAAAATACTCCTTCCGGTTTGTCACAAGTTTCGGAAAGTTTTTTTCGAGTATGGCTCTGTGTGACGTTAGATGGAGCGGAATTTCCTTATATGGGTCCTAAGGCACTTCTGCCGGAAGAACGCGCGCTCCCGTAGAGCAGAGCAGAGACGAGACATTCACTGACCAGAGCGAGAGCGAAATGTCACAAAAGAAGTGTGTTTTTGGTTGCGAGGGCAAGACAACCCTGCACAGATTACCAAAAAAAAAACAACATCAAGGGACCAGTGGATGGAGTTTATTTTTACAGAGCATCAACGGAGTTGTGCAAGTGTTTTTGTTTGTTCCCTGGATTTCGAAGATGCTTGTTTTACAAACAAGGCCAGTTTGACGCCGGATTTGCATATCGTTTATTTCTTAAGGATAATGCAGTCCCAACGAAAAAGGGTCACGATCGTGTGTTGGAACCGCATGCGGTGAGTAAAACTGCTTCAAATATCTTGTTAACCTAGCTATCGGCGTGTAAGCACATCAAGTAAACCTCTTGTACACCTCTTGTACAAGTGTAACGGAGGCCAGCGAGTTAGTGCTGTGCAGGTAAACCTCCCCGATCTCAAGAGACACACTAGCAACAGACGTTAGTGGCTGTAGCCATTTAGCCTCCTTGTTAGAGGAGACCCGGGTTCGAGCCCCGCTCGGAGCGAGTGTGAGGAGCGTCAGAAAGGACCCGGGGGAGAGGGGTTACATAAGCAAATATATACAGTTTCAATACATACCACATAGAGACGCTGTTGTAGTCGTCGTTGCTGCTGCTGCTCTCGTTCAGTTTCAGCCTCGGGATCTGATTCTGGATCATAAATAAACGGCTGAATCTGACTGTTAGCCATGGTTTGTTTTGGATGATGTTTTTTTTTCCTCACGGTAATGTAGGGCTGGGCCGATAAACGATATCACATCGAATCGCGATAAAATTTTAATCGATAACGATGATAAGCTCCGGACATTTTCACTCGATATGGATTGATCCAAGAACCAATCACACAGCAGAAATATGCGACAGCGGCAGCGTGCGTGCACGTGCACGTCAGTACACAGTCCTACCGCACTTTGCAAGCGAACTCGAAACGACGACAAAAGACCCCAAAAATGAGTGGAAGTAGCGACGAAAGTGAAACTAACCTCGGGTTATCATCAACAAATGACGAAATTGTCGACAAAAAGGGTAGCACGAATTCCGTAATATGGAAGTGGTTTGGTTATCTAAAAAGTGACGAAGCGCAGATTAAAACGATCTGTAAAATATGTCGTCAGTTTGTAAAAACCAAGACTGGCAACACAACCAACCTATTCCATCACCTAAAAAAGTATCACCCAAACGACCACGCCTAGAGCATGAAAATGCGGGCCGATGCTACTCCGTCATCAAGCAGGGCTAGCAGTGGGGCTGTACCGAAGCAAAAATCGATCGTGTCGTCTTTCGTGGCTATTACCCCCTATGAGAAGAGTTCCAAAAGGAGCAAAGACATAACCAGGGCCGTTTCTTACTTTTTAGCAAAAGAAATGATGCCCCTAAGCACAGTGGAACAAGACGGGTTTAGGAAATTAGTTAAAGTGCTTGACTCACGTTACGAACTCCCTGGCAGAAAATACTTTTCCAAAACCGCACTGCCTCAGCTATATGAAGAGTGCCGCGAAAAGCTGGAAAATAATCTAAGGAACGTGAAATATTTTGCCACTACCTCCGACCTATGGTCGAGCAGAACATCCGAGCCATATATGAGCCTCACCATTCATTACATTGACGAGGAGTGGTGTCTGCAATCAAGATGCTTGCAAACTGCATATTTTCCGGAGGACCATACTGCGGAAATACTTTCTGCGGGTCTGGAGGATGCACTCGCATCTTGGGGCCTTAGCGAGGACCGCCAGGTGTGCATCACAACAGACAACGGCGCAAACATCGTCAAGGCTGTCTCGCTTAAAAACTGGACTCGTCTGCAATGTTTTGGTCACCGGCTACATCTAGCCATTGGTAAGTTAACCATCTAAAAAATTTAAAGTTTTCAGTGCTAAATAGCATATGAGGATTTATAAAATATCCTAATTGATTTCACAGCATTTAAAGCTATATCACATTTGACTGCATAATTTAGAATATGCTGTCGTATTCACACTGTCCTAACAAACACCAACTTGCGTGTGGTTGTGTGCTGTAAAGGCAGTGATAAATAAATAAATGGTCGTGTAGCCTTGCTTTACGCTATTTGATAAATATGCATAGGCTATATATTAAGTATGTTAAATGCCGTTAATGTTTTAAAATGTAAGTAATGCATCTATTCCACAATAATAATGTGATAATTTCTCATAATTAATTCCGTTTTGATTCAGTTACATTTCTGTTGACATTAAAGTTGCCATGGCATGCTTAAGCTGTTATGTTAGTTTATTTTTGCAGTAACTAGCCTTTATTTAACTCAGATTTGTAGGATAAAAGACAGCCCTAGTGTGTAAGGTCTAAATGTAGTTTCTCGCTGATTGAAAATCTCATAACATTGTAATTTATCATCACAAAATAATTTATCATCACAAAATAATTTTTATCATCACAAATAAGTAATTTTTACAATTGTCTTTGCCTTTTAAAGATTCTAAGCATGTACCTATACTGTTTTCTTCATCATCAGAGGGGAGTATGAGAGACCAGAGAATCCAAAGAGCCATGGGTGTGTGCAAAAAAGTGGTCAGTGCTTTTTCCTTCTCTTGGAAAAAGAAACGAGAACTAGCGGTCACTCAAGAGGAGCTCAAGCTGCCAAGGCACAAGTTGATCACAGAATCACCCACCAGGTGGGGGTCCCGCCATGCCATGATAGCACGAGTGCTAGAGCAAGAGAAGGCCATTGCAAAGGTTTTATCAGCTGATAAAAAAACAAGGCACTTGGCTCCCTCATGGCAGGACATCGATGTTCTGGAGTCTGTGTGTAAGGCTCTAAACCCACTTGCTGATTTCACTGATGCCCTTTCTGGTGAAAAATATGTGAGTGTGTCGTACCTGAAACCTGTACTGCATCTTTTCAGTGAGGAGGTCTTGAAACCTGTAGCTGATGACTCGGAGCTCACCAAGACCATCAAGGCTTTTGTCCTCACCTATCTGAATGAGAAATATGACAACGCTGCCACTGATGATCTTCTGAGCATAGCATCCCTTGTTGATCCTCGTTTTAAGACACGCTACATCAAAGATGACAAGGTTGAGGCTGTGAAATCCAGAGCTGTAGCTCAGATGCTGGATGAATGTCAGAGCACATCGCAAGCTGCTCCTGCAGTCCCATCCATTTCACTGGGAGGAGGCAAAGCTGACGGTGCTGCTGCTACACCAGCCAAATTGCAGAAGATGACACTGGGCAGCTTTTTCAAGAAGTCCTACACCAAGTCTACTGCAACATCTGATCTCACAGAACAGCAGGCTATTGAAGCTGAACTAAATGGCTACCTGCAAGCTCCTGATGCAGACAGCGAGACCAACCCCCTGGAATGGTGGAAGATCAATTCAGCAATATACCCCAGAGTGAGCCTCCTGGCAAAACGTTACCTGTGTATTCCTGCCACCAGCTCACCCTCAGAGCGTGCTTTTAGCACAGGTGGTAATATAGTGTCCTGCCACAGGGCAGCTTTAAAGCCAGACACTGTGGACAGACTAGTGTTTCTGGCAAAAAACCTGTAAAAGTTTACAAATTGTGTGCACTAGCTAAAAGTTGAATATTTTTGTTTACATTTTGCAAATTTAATCTACCTCTTAAAGCCAGACACAGTGGACAGACTAGTGTTTCTGGCAAAAAACCTGTAAAAGTTTTACAAATTGTGTGCCTAGCTAGTTGTTGTATATTTTTCATGTTTACGTTTTGCACATTTAAAATACCTCTTAAATCCAGACACTTTTTACAGACCAGTCTTCCTGGCAAAAAAGAAAAAAAATACAACTGAAAGTTTTACAAATTGTGTGCACTTGCTAGAAGTTGTATATTTTTATGTTTATATTTTGCACATTTTATGTACCTCTTAACGCCAGACACTGTTTACAGTTAGTCTTCTGGTGGGAAAAAAACTGTAATGTTTACAAATTATGTTTACAATAGTATTATGTTTACTTTTTGGAAATGTGTAATTTTTTTTTTTTAATAAACTATACTTTTAAAGTGTAATTTAATGAACCCTCTCATTTTTGTGGCTTCAGTCATTCAGGCATACTATTTTTAAGCTGGAAGCATTAACAATTTGTATCGAATATCGAAAATCGTTATCGTTCAATATGGATATTTTATTTCGAGATCACATTTTTGCCATATCGCCCAGCCCTACGGTAATGTCACAGCTTCCAAACGCTCTCAATGCAAAAGCATACTCGCGCTCGTGATTCTTTAGCTCCGCCCACACGCCACGCCTCCAGCGGCTCGTGTTTTTCCCAAAAAAAATCGGCACAGACTATTTTTCTCTTATAAATATAATAAAACTAAAGACTTTTTGGAGTTATGAAGGATGCAGTACTACTCTATAGGTACTCAAGATTAACAGGAGATTGAGTGAAAATGAGCATTTCACCCCCCCCCCCCCTTTAAAGACAGAACAGTACAGAGATAATGAGAGCTTGTTCAGGATCAGGATCATCTGTGTTGACTGAAGAGATAAATGAATCCTGATGACTCAGTCTGACTCAGTTCAGATTTTTGACAGTTTAATGTCACTGTGTGAATGATTTAGACTAAAGGTCAAAAGGTCAAACATCACACACAAGGAGCTGATCATTATAGGATATCAAATTAATTATTCTATATCACCAATCTTCCTGTCAGAGTGTTTTTAATCTTCAGATTCAGTCATCTGAACTCAATTTACTGTTGTACAGACAGTACATCCCTCCTAAAGACCTGCTCAAGCACCAACTAGTGACAGAACATGAAAAACAAGATTATTTGACAATGTCCAAGGCCTTAAAGGGTTAGTTCACCCAGTTAGCAAATTTATGTAATTAATAACTTACCCTCATGTTGTTTCAAACCCGTAAAACCTCCATTTATCTTTGGAACACAGTTTAAGATATTTTAGATTTAGTCCGAGAGCTCTCAGTCCCTCCATTGAAGCTGTGTGTACGGTATACTGTCCATGTCCAGAAAGGTAAGAGAAACATCATCAAAGTAATCCATGTGACATCAGAGGGTCCGTTGGAATTTTTTGAAGCATCGAAAATACATTTTGGTCCAAAAATAACAAAAACGACGACTTTATTCAGCATTGTCTTCTCTTCCGTGTCTGTTGTGTGAGAGAGTTCAAATCAAAGCAGCTGGATATCCGGTTCGCGAACGAATCATTCAGTTCACCAAATCGGACTGAATCGTTTTTAAACGGTTCGCATCTCTAATACGCATTAATCCACAAATGACTTAAGATGTTAACTTGTTTAACGTGGCTGACACTCCCTCTGAGTTCAAACAAACCAATATCCCGGAGTAATGCATGCACTCAAACAGTACACTGACTGAACTGCTGTGAAGAGAGTACTGAAGAGGAACACCGAGCCGAGCCTTCTTACGGGTCTGAAACAACATGAGGGTAAGTTATTAATTACATAAATTTGCTATCTGGGTGAACTAACCCTTTAAAAACCGGTATGTGAAAACGAAACTATTTAAATATTTCTGTAATTTATTTATTATTATTATTTTTTTTTTTTTTGTGATCACCACATGATCCTGTTTTGATTTGAATTCAGATTTGATCTGATCATCATCACTAGAAGCTCCTGTGAAAATCTGAGTGTATTATTCAGTGATCTGTGCTTGATGAGGAAATATCAGCAGACTTGTTATATAGCTGCTCAGTTTCCTCACTGAACTCATAGTGAAGGTTATTAAATCCTCTGTTTTGAGATGATATATAATATCTGAAGGACAGTTCTTGTATGATCATGTCTCATGGTGTGTGTTGTTTTCTCTCTTCTCTTCCGGTCCATGATCTCCTCTACTGGTGGATGTAGTTATTACACATCTGGAGACACAGGGCTTCTTCTTCTTTAAAGGCCGTTCACACAAATATGTGTAGTTTGATGAAAGAAATTTATTTTCAAACAACATATGAAGCTGGAAATATTTCATTACATTATATTTTATTTGTTACGAGGCATTGAAGGGGAGAGGAGAGAGTGAATGTACAGTGCTCTCTTCCACCTTCAAATAACACGACTGATGTGAGACCCCTTGTGCGGCCCTCATTTGGGAGTCACACTCAGGGTCTTCACGGTCAAAAGTGACCGGACACCTGAAATGTAACTTTTTTGCCCCCCAGTAAAATCAGTGGAATATATTTTTATTCAATAATATTTTTTTCTTTTTTCTTTTGTATTTTGAGAAAATTTTAAGGTATTAATTCATATTTATGCAATAATTATGAACAATTTCTCTCATAGAAAATAGTACATAATTTTTTTTTTCAAATTTTTCAAAATTATTTTCAAATTAATGTTGTATTTCAGATTAAACCAGAGACTAGGCCTTTCAAATACATTTTTTTGAAGATGTTTTAGCGCCACCTGGTCAGAGCAAAGAAAGAAAAACATGTAAGTGCATGGTGCAACCACTTATTACCAGTATAGGAATCTATAGAGAGGCTTGTGAATTCCCTTATTGTTTTTAGACATAATTGCTTACTCATATTAAATAGTGGACTTGAATATATATTAATACATTCTAAAGAGTACTTTTTGTATATTTTTTTTATATTTCTTCTGTTATAAATAATGATTTCATGCATTATTTGCATTAAAGTTTTTGCATTATGATTGCAATCAAACCTGAACATATTGTTCAGTGGCACAGAGCTCCTGCAAAAAAATAAAAAATAAGAATCCTCAGAATGGTGCAAAGGACCAAGTCTGAGTTTCTAAGTGCACTGACAAATCCAAGAGGCAGCGCTTGCTTCTCATCGCTGTTTTACAGACAGCAGGTCATAGGTGTGTGTGTGTGTGTGTGTGTGATTATTTAGAGTGTCATACCTTCACTGCTGTTAGATTTTCTCTGCATTATGACTGAATTATTGAATGGATTTCACATTCTCAAAACTTTGCTCTGTGTTACAGACACAGTAGTTCATAGGTATCTATGAGTAAGTATGTGTGTGTGTGTGTGTGTGTGTGTGTGCATCTGTGTGTGTGATTGGATGTGTCAATATCACACTCTTGATGTTTTATAGTGTCATCCCTTCACTGCTGTGCACTTTTTTCAGTTTTGTGATCGATTTGTAGATTGTGTACACAAATATTCTCTGAATTGTTGTATTTTTGTCTATTTCCCATTCATTTCCTATGTACGGTCATTTTTGACCGAAGACCCCGAGTGTTACTATTTTTTTTACGCCCACTTAGACTGTTCGAATCATGCCCTCAATTTATTTGTGTGTTCACACCCCAAATGCCATGAAGGTCACCGCATTTCATATAATTCCGATGAAGCTGTGATTTTTAACATTTCAAAACGTAAAATATTCCGGTCAGAAATGACCGAAGACCGCACAAGGGTAGCAAGGCTCCTAACTCCCAGCTGCTCTCCGTGTTTGTGTGTGTGTGTGTTCACTTGAATTGGGATAAATGCAGAGATCATACTCTCTTTCTCTCATGAAGCTGCTGTATCTCCCTCTTGTGACTGAATATAAAAATAACTCCTCACGCTGATATTTCAGTCCTTTAGGAGGTAATACAGTAGCCTGGTAATACCAGACTCTGCTACTTCACTTTGCTTTGAGCGGAAGTAGGAAGTCTGACGTAGTCAGGCTAGTAATACAGGTGCATCTCAATAAATCTGAATGTCGAGGAAAAGTTCATTTCAGTAATTCAACTCAAACTGTGAAACTTGTGTATTAAATAAATTCAGTGCACACAGACTGAAGTAGTTAAAAAAAAAAAAAAAAAAATTCAGAAAATAGAAATTTGAACTAAAATGATTTAAAATACCAATATTTATTAAAAGTATTTTCGGTCTTTATTTTTTAATAAATTTATTGTACAATTTGTACATTTACAATGCAAGACATGACTCATATCCCACTTATTAACATTTCATATTTCTATTTTCTTCTACTGCCATCGTGTGCTGAAAAAGATGAAGTGCATTTAAGTCTTTTCATGGCAGCACTTTTTAAAATAAAAGTCTAGATGGTACTTTTCTGTAGAACAAGAAAAAACTAAATGTAATAAATATAATTTAAAACGTCATATTTCAAATGAAACACAACCATTATTATTAGTATTAGTATTACTATAACTATTAGAATTAGTATTAGTATTTCTATTACTATTAGAATTAGTATTAGTATTAGTATTAGTATTAGTATTAGAATTTGTATTAGTATTTATATTAGTTTTAGAATTAGTATTAGTATTTCTATTAGTATTAGTATTGGTATTACTATTACAATTAGAATTAGTATTAGTATTTATATTAGTTTTAGAATTAGTATTTATATTAGTTTTAGAATTAGTATTTATATTAGTTTTAGAATTAGAATTAGAATTAGTATTAGTATTACTATTAGTGTTAGTATTAGTAGTATTAGTATTAGAATTAGTATTTGAATTAGTATTTGTATTAGAATTAGTATTTGTATTAGTATTAGTATTAGTATTATGCTGCACTGTTTCATTCTCTGAATGATGAACAGAGGTGGAGAGTCCAGGGGTCAGAAAGTAAAAGTCCTGCCACATTTTTGCTCCACCCATGAACTCAGCAGCTGATTTCACCAGAGGAGGAAACAAGTCATTCCTTCCAAGTCACAAACTAGTCTCAACTCAAATCCCAAGTCCTCAAAGAGTTAAAGTCAATGAGATAATTAAGAGACTAATTAAATGATGATTGTGCATTGGTGATGAACACCTGCTGTTATTGTGCGTTACAGAGGATCAGATGCTGATGTTTTATTGGTTAAAATTATGCCACCATCATGGAGATCAGTGTTTGCTTCAGTTGGGCTCTTGACCTTTGGTTTCTTATGTTAGATATTTCTCTGTAAAAGTACATGTGCTGTTATAAAACAGTGCGATCAGTGCTGTGCAGAAAACCGTTACTAGCCGGTTTTACATGATGAAGTAATTATTAGGCATCAGGCTGTTTATTTCCAAAACAATTTTATGTATTTATTATTAACAAATGTTCAGTTTTTAAATAACCTACCTTGTGGAACCGTTGGTTTAATCACTATAATGAATACATTTCCCGACCTGTCTTCACTTCACTTCGCTACCTTTAAGAAATTAATCTTTAAGACGTCACTTCCTGCTTGTTGTTGACGGCTGAACTGCGTTTGAGCTCCGTCACTATATTCTTTTCATTGACTATTTTTAACTTAAAAATCTATTTTATACACCATCGTTTCCGTTTATATAACGCGTGAATATATCCTCTATTGTATTCTACAACAAAAACAATTAGAGCTACTCGCTATCACTAGATTTATTTTGATCTCCCGGGTCCGCTATTAGCTTTTAGCCAGTTAGCATCAGCAAGCGTGGTTGCTGCTAACTGAGCTTACATTGCTAATACTCTATTCACACACATTACCACTGCTGTACTCACTGTTACTTGCTTTAATGGCGGATGAATGTCTCCACTCTGTGCAGCTCGAGCTCGAGGCCGTGGGGAAGCAGATTCGCGACCTGGAACGGAGGCAGGCCGAGCTGAGAGAGCGGAGAGCCGCGCTGGAATCATCCCGGGCTGACGCTCACAAGTCCGGGGTAAGTATACAGCGTGCTGTTAACAGTCCCACCACGTCTACTCCGTGTGTTTCTCTGCGCAGGCCCGGTGCACCCAGGACGCGATCTTCCCAGATGTCCTTCACTGCGACGCCGGGACACCACGGACCCTGGGTGCATCCACAGCGGAGGATGCGAGCCGGGTCCCGGGCGACGACATCTCCCCCTCCTGCCTTCGAGATCTCCATCCAGAACCGCTTCGCTCCCCTCCGCGAGACAGGACGCGACGCTGTGATCATCGGAGACTCCATCGTCCGACACGTAAGTGCTACGTTAGCCGAAGGTAAAGTGCACACTCATTGTTTGCCTGGTGCTCGTGTTCTCGATGTTTCTGCGCAGATACCCGCGATCCTGAAGGACGACGAGAGCCCGAGAGCGGTCGTGCTTCACGCCGGGGTTAACGACACCACGCTGCGGCAGACGGAGACGCTGAAGAGGGACTTCAGGAGCCTGATCGAGACGGTTCGCAGCACGACGCCCGCGGCGACGATCGTCGTGTCAGGACCACTGCCCACGTATCGACGAGGACACGAAAGGTTCAGTAGACTTTTTGCTTTAAATGAATGGTTGTTGTCATGGTGTAAAGAACAGAAACTGCTATTTGTTAATAACTGGAATCTTTTCTGGGAGCGTCCTAGACTGTTTCGCGCTGATGGATTACACCCCAGTCGAGTCGGAGCGGAGCTTCTCTCTGACAACATCTCCAGGACACTTCGCTCCATGTGACTAGTAAGTCAATTCTCAAATAACCATTATGATGAGTTTTGTTCCACCCGCTTAAATGATAAAAGTACTTGTGCTGTAAAACCTATTAAGACTGTGTCTGTTCCCAGAATAGTGAGGTCAAAATATAAATATAAATATAATGTAGGATCTAGAAAAAATCTTATCGTAATTAAACCAGAAAAATGTAAAGTAAATGAACAAAAACAATTTTTAAAGTTTGGGCTCATAAATATTAGATCACTCACACCAAAAGCAGTCATTGTAAATGAAATGATCACAGATAATAGTTTTGATTTACTCTGCTTGACTGAAACCTGGCTAAAACCAAATGATTATTTTGGTCTAAATGAGTCTACTCCACCAAACTACTGTTATAAGCATGAGCCCCGTCAGACTGGTCGTGGCGGGGGTGTTGCAACAATATATAGTGATATTCTCAATGTTACCCAGAAAACAGGATACAGGTTTAACTCTTTTGAAATACTAATGCTAAATGTTACTCTGTCAGACATGCAAAAGAAATCTAATGTATCTCTTGCTCTGGCTACTGTGTATAGACCACCAGGGCCGTATACAGAATTCCTAAAAGAATTTGCAGATTTCCTCTCAGACCTTCTAGTTACAGTTGATAAGGCGCTAATCATGGGAGATTTTAATATTCACGTTGATAATACAAATGATACATTAGGACTTGCGTTTACTGACCTAATAAACTCCTTTGGAGTCAAGCAAAATGTCACCGGGCCCACTCATCGTTTTAATCATACACTAGATTTAATTATATCGCATGGCATCGATCTTACTGCTATAGATATTGTACCTCAAAGTGATGATATTACAGACCATTTCCTCGTATCGTGCATGCTGCGTATAACTGATATTAACTATATGTCGCAGCGATACCGTCTGGGCAGAACTATTGTTCCAGCCACCAAAGACAGATTCGCAAATAACCTGCCTGATCTATCTCAACTGCTATTTGTACCCAAAAATACACATGAATTAGACAAAATTACTGACAACATGGGCACTATTTTCTCTAATACATTAGAAGCTGTTGCCCCAATCAAATTGAAAAAAGTTAGAGAAAAACGTACTGTACCATGGTATAACAGTAATACTCACTCTCTCAAGAAAGTAACTCGTAGTCTTGAACGCAAATGGAGAAAAACTAACTTAGAAGTTTTTAGAATTGCATGGAAAAACAGTATGTCCAGCTATAGACAGGCTCTAAAAACTGCTAGGGCAGAGCATATACACAAACTCATTGAAAATAACCAAAACAATCCAAGGTTTTTATTTAACACAGTGGCTAAGTTAACAAATTACCAGATGCCACCTGATTCAAATATTCCACCAACGTTAAATAGTAATGACTTTATGAATTTCTTCACTGATAAAATAGATAACATTAGAAATACAATAGCGAATGTAGATTCTACAGCATCTAACACTTCAGTTTCATCCATCGCACCCAAAGATAAACTGCAGTGCTTTACAACCATAGGACAGGAAGAGCTAAATAAACTTATCACTGTATCTAAACCAACAACATGTTTATTAGATCCTGTACCCACTAAATTACTGAAAGAGCTGTTACCTGTAGCCGAAGAACCGCTTCTCAATATCATAAACTCGTCGTTATCTTTAGGACACGTCCCAAAACCATTCAAGCTGGCGGTTATCAAGCCTCTTATTAAGAAACCAAAACTAGATCCTAGTGTACTGGCAAATTATAGGCCTATTTCAAATCTTCCATTTATGTCTAAAATTTTAGAAAAAGTTGTGTCTGCTCAATTGAGCACCTTCCTGCATAAAAATGATCTGTATGAAGAATTTCAGTCAGGTTTCAGGCCCCACCATAGCACAGAAACTGCACTTGTTAAAATTACAAATGACCTGCTCCTTGCGTCAGACCAAGGCTGCATCTCATTTCTAGTCTTACTTGATCTTAGTGCTGCGTTCGACACCATAGATCATGACATACTCATAGATCGATTACAAAACTATACAGGTATTCAAGGGCAGGCTCTAAGATGGTTTAGATCCTACCTGTCCGATCGCTACCATTTTGTTTACTTAAATGGGGAGTCATCTCATTTATCATCAGTAAAATATGGAGTGCCACAAGGATCCGTCCTAGGTCCCCTTCTATTTTCAATATACATGTTGCCCCTTGGTAATATTATTAGAAAATACGGAATTAGCTTCCACTGTTATGCTGATGATACTCAGCTATATATATCAACGAGACCAGATGAAACTTCCCAATTATCTAAGCTAACAGAGTGTGTTAAAAATGTAAAAGATTGGATGACAAAGAATTTTCTCCAATTAAATTCGGATAAGACGGAGATATTAATTATTGGACCAAAAAACACTACACAGAATCTTGTAGATTACAATCTGCAACTAGACGGATGTACTGTAACTTCCTCTACAGTCAGAAATCTGGGTGTTATATTAGACAGCAATTTGTCTTTTGAAAATCATATTTCCAATGTTACAAAAATTGCATTCTTCCATCTTAGAAACATTGCCAAGCTACGAAACATGTTATCTGTTTCTGATGCAGAAAAGCTAGTTCATGCATTCATGACCTCTAGACTGGACTATTGTAATGCACTTCTAGGTGGTTGTCCTGCTTCTTCAATAAACAAGCTACAGGTCGTCCAAAATGCAGCAGCGAGAGTCCTTACGAGGTCAAGAAAATATGATCATATTACCCCAATTTTACAGTCTCTGCACTGGCTACCTATTAAGTTCCGCATCAGTTACAAATTATCATTACTTACCTATAAGGCCCTAAATGGTTTAGCTCCTGCGTACCTAACTAGCCTTCTACCACGTTACAACCCATCACGCACCCTAAGGTCACAAAACGCTGGACTTTTAGTAGTTCCTAGGATAGCAAAGTCCACTAAAGGAGGTAGAGCCTTCTCACATTTGGCTCCCAAACTCTGGAATAGCCTTCCTGATAATGTTCGGGGTTCAGACACACTCTCTTTGTTTAAATCTAGATTAAAAACACATCTCTTTCGCCAAGCATTCGAATAATGTATCTTTTTAATTGTGAGTGTAGTTGCATCTGATCAAAGGTGCATTTTTATTCATTAGCTTGGGTTAAACTAATTTTACTTTGTTGGATCAGCAGCTATGCTAATGATGTCTGTATTTTGTTTCTATGTTTTGCCACGGGATTCACATCCCGTGGTAACTAGGATTTACACAAGCTCCAGTCTGGATCCAGAACACCTGAGAAGAGATGATGCTGACCCTCAGAGGACCTCAGATGATGCTAACCCTGAATGAACAAACAGAACTAACAATTATTCCTAAATGTGTGACTTAATCATATAATAACTTAATTAATAATATTGATAGTTCATCGTCTAGCTGACTACGTCTTGTATTATTATTATTTTTTAGTTTTTCTAAAATCCTGTCAAATGTGCACAAACTACTAGCTACTACTAAATATTGTAGAAACATAATTTTCTGTAAAGTTGCTTTGTAACGATTTGTTTTGTAAAAAGCGCTATACAAATAAACTTGAATTGAATTGAATTGAATGTATGTAATAAATATACATTTTTCGAAATCTTTTCCTAATAAGACGCACAGACATCATGACCCAGCATATGAATCTCAACAATGGTGACAATCAACAAAACGCTTCAAGCTGAAGTGCATGCTGGGTAACACCATAGTAAAAACTCTGATTATGCACTGTAGCATGAATAATTATTGTAACCACTGTTGAGGATCATATGATAAGTGCTCATGTCTAAAATCCCGAGCCTGTACAATTTTTTCCCCCAATATTTAAGCATTACAATACTATTTGTTTAATAGGACTTTTTTTGTAGTTCAGTAATTGCTGAACATAATTTAACAAACCAAAGAGAGACACCTTCATGAAGTTAATTAAAATGTTTTAGATGAAAAAAGGGCAATTAAATTTTCTACTTCAAGCTTTTAATTCAGCAATGTGTTAATGTTTACTACGTAACACAACCGCAAGTGTTTAAAAGCAAATTACTTTGAATTATTAAAAGGGTCAAGAGCCCAACTGAAGCAAACACTGATCTCCATGATGGTGGCATAATTTTAACCAATAAAACATCAGCATCTGATCCTCTGTAACGCACAATAACAGCAGGTGTTCATCACCAATGCACAATCATCATTTAATTAGTCTCTTAATTATCTCATTGACTTTAACTCTTTGAGGACTTGGGATTTGAGTTGAGACTAGTTTGTGACTTGGAAGGAATGACTTGTTTCCTCCTCTGGTGAAATCAGCTGCTGAGTTCATGGGTGGAGCAAAAATGTGGCAGGACTTTTACTTTCTGACCCCTGGACTCTCCACCTCTGCTGACAAGCTAGGGCTGGGCGATATATCTAACGATATGATCATGCGCATCTAATCAGTAAAGCTGCTTCCGTGATCACCGCTAAAATCTCCATCACCTGCTTATAATTGGAGTGGCATTTAATAGACAGCAGAGGTGGGACTTTCAAGTCACAAGCAAGTCTTCAAGTCATATCCAAGTCCTCAAAGGGTTAAAGTTAATGAGATAATTAAGTGACTAATTAAATGATGGTTGTACATTAGTGATGAACTTCTGCTGTTAACAATCAACATCACTGAAGTAAAGCGAAACACAAGAACTACAACTGAATTTAGCCACAGCCTTAAACTAAAAAAAAAAAAAAAAAAAAAAACACTATGTCACCATAATTGTGGTGAAGGTTTGCTTTAGGTAGTCTCTTGACCCTTTTACTAATTCAAAGCAATTTAATTCAAAACAATTTCAATATTGTTTTCGCAACAAACATGTATGCATTGCTGAGTCAAACCTTGTAGTGACAGATTATCTTATGCTTTTTCTGCTTATAACTCATGTTGACTTGGACATCATGAGATAATCTTCTTTGGATTGTTGACTGACATTCAGCTTTTACCAGAGGTGGGACTTTCAAGTCACAAGCAATCTTCAAGTCATATCCCAAGTCCTCAAAGGGTTAAAGTTAATGAGATAATTAAGTGACTAATTAAATGATGATTGTGCATTATTGATGAACATCTGCTGTTCTTGAGAATTACAGAGGATCAGATGTTGGTGTTTTATTGGTTAAAGTGATGCAACCATAATGGAGATCAGTGTTTGCTTTAGTGGGGCTCTTGACTCTTGACTGTCATGTTAGATCTCTTTATGTAGCATTGCATGATGTGCTGTAAAGCAGAGAGAAGAAATTAATCTGTATGTGATAGGTGGTCAGATTACAATCAAATTAATATTAGCTCTATTTAAGTTTAGCATAATCAACCCAGTAAAACTACACTACGGAAAAAAAATTAAAGTCAATTTTAAATCTACTAAGTGCATACAAAATTTGAAAAACTATACTCTGTAGACACACACAGACATCAAGAACCAGCATATGACTCTCAACAGTGGTGACAATCAACAAAATGTTGCATGCTGGGTAAAACCTTAGGTAAAACTCCCGTCATGCACTGCAGTATGAAAAATTGTCACCACTGTTGAGGATCGTGTGATAAGTGTCTAAAAATCTGAACTGATTGTCTCCTTTTGTGTCTTTCAACATTGAAGCATTGTGATTTTTTTTTTTTACTTCAGTTCAGTAATAGCTGAGTGTCAGTCTACTATCCAAAGATAAACACAATTTCATGATGTTCAATCATGAGTTATAAGCAGAAAAAGCATAAGATCATCTGTTACTGCAAGGTTCGACTCAGCAATGCATACATGTTTGTTGTGAAAACAATATTGCAATTGTTGTGTATCAAATTGGTTTGAATTAGTAAAAGGGTCCAGACACTACTTAAAGCAAACCTTGACCACAATTATGGTGGCATAGTGGTTTTTTTTCTTTTACTTTTTTTTTTTTTTCAGTTGAAGGCTGTGGCTAAATTCAGTTGTAGTTCTTGTGTTTCTCTTTACTTCAGTGATGTTGATTGTTAACAGCAGATGTTCATCACTAATGCACAATCATCATTTAATTATCTCTTTAGCTTTAACCCTTTGAGGACTTGAATATGACTTGAAGACTTGCTTGTAACTTGAAAGTCCCACCTCTGATAGACAGAGCCGTAGATCCCTGACAAGCCACGCCATATCGCGTTCATATCGAAGGCGATTAATCTGCGATAATGAGCGCGATATGGCGTGGCTTGTCAGCGATCTACGGCTCTGTCTATTAAATGCCACTCCAATTATAAGCAGGTGATGGAGATTTTAGCGGTGATCACGGAAGCAGCTTTACTGATTAGATGCGCATGATCATATCGCTCGATATATCGCCCAGCCCTAGTGGAGTACGCCCACAATTCGTTGCCAGTGTCAACTACGGGCCTCTCTCCGTTTCAGTGTAGAGTAGGGTACCAGCCACCAGCGTTTCCCAGTCTGGAATCTGAAGTCGCGGTCCCCTCCGCTCACGCGCTTGTCCAGAGGTGCCACCGCACCTGGACCAGAGCCCGTGAGACTCTGCTCCGGGTGAGGGAGCGCACTAAGGCCAAGGTCGATCACCACCGGTCAAAGCCTCCCGTCTACATCGTGGGTCAAAAAGTGTGGCTTTCTACCAGTAACATTCCATTGCGATCCGTTTCTAATAATCTTGTTCCCAAATTTATCGGCCCGTTCACTATCACCAAAATCATTAGTCCGGTGACAGTCCGCCTCAAACTATTTCCTGCGTACAAGAGGATACACCCCACCTTTCATGTGTCCAAAATTAAACCCGTGTTTTATGCACGTATTAATCCGCCTACTCCGGTTCCCCCGCCGCCGCGTCTCATAGATGGGGAACCGACATATTCGGTTAATCGCATTCTGGACTCGAGGCGGAGGGGACGAGGATTCCAGTATCTGGTGGACTGGGAAGGTTATGGTCTGGAGGAGGGGAGTTGGGTGCCTGCTAGGGACATATTGGATCACTCCCTTATTGATGAATACAATCAGCAGGTAGGCCCTTCTGGGAACTCCAGGAGGAGTTCTTAGAGGTGGGGGTGGGGGGGGGGGGGTACTGTCACGGTTGGTAAACCGTGTCCTCGGGTTGTTTACACTTTGTGGTGAATTCTGCGTGTTCCGCGTCTGCACTGATTAGTTGTGGGCGTCTCCGTTAATTGTATCAGCAACAGCTGCCACTCATTACTCATCCACTATATAATGGCTTGTCTCACGTCTGGTGTTTGTGAGATCGTTGTTCTATGTCATTATGTTACCCCCCGTCTGGCTTCAGTGTTGGTTTGCATTTGGATGTCTGTGTTTTCCCAGAACGTTATCCACTCTTCGCACGTTTCACTCAGCCACGGACACTTACCTTCGGCTCTATTCCTCGCAGTTCCTGTGCCACTCTCTCCTGCTGCCTCACACCGTCTACATCCGGATTCCTCACCTTCTCTACACCACCGACTGGACTTCTCACCACTACACCATCCCTTCGGTTGTCTCATCGTCATTGTCTGTTTATGTACTGTCGCCATATCTTCTTCATTAAAACCTTTAACTCGCTATTGTTTCCAGACTGTCCTTTCACCAGCCGTTACAGACAGTGCTTATCTCTAGATGACAAGCTCTTGTTATATGCAATGGATATTTTGAAAATGACATCTAATCAATATAATATGTTTAAACCTACCTATGTGCACAACCCCAAAAGATGTAGTTTTACTCAAATAATACCGTAAAATCTAAGGTTTTCAGACATTTTTAACATTACAATATTTAAGTGTAAAATGTATGCATATTTATTTGTTTTGACAGAAAATATTTATAATTTCAACATTTTATTACAGTAAAAAAACAAAGTTTTATCCAGTCTCACAATTAACGGTTATTCAATCTATTTAATACAGTAAAAGGAATTTTTTGGTTTTACGCTCCATTACCGTTGGAATTTGACGGTGTTTTGCTGCATATTTTACTGACTTTTTACAGTGCATGTAATTCGCTATCAGTAAAGGGTTTCCTGTAACAATGATGTGCCCGCATCCTGGATGTTTACAAACCTATAATAAAAATATAATGTAAACTGTAGCCTAAAATAAAAAAAAAATTATATATATATATATATATATATATATATATATATATATATATATATATATATATATATATATAGTAATTGAAATGCAACTATTATTATTATTATTAATGTTATTATTATTACTATTACTACTACTAACACAACCAGAAAAAAAAAAAAAAAAACTTTTTATTTTATGTATTTTTATTTTTTTTTATCTGGTCATATTATGTTCATTTGATAGAACATACAGTATGCAGCAACACATTTCACACTATTTTTATTATTATTATTAATTTTTTATATCATAACATTAACATACAAATGTTTATTTAGTTAAATTTCCATGCGTTTCTTGTGAAAACAGCTGTTTGGAAGCAAAAGCTGTATCAGTGTTTTTCTGCTAGAGGACAGAAATTATCAGACATTAAGATCAGCGGCATATCAGTACTCTACATTAATATTTATTCATCAAGCAGATGCTTTAGTGAAAATGTTTAAAACAACACTTTCATACATCAAAATGAATACAAAGGCATTATAAATTTGGGTTGCATATACAATCTGACAGACCTGATTAATTTAATTATTTAAATTAAACTGGATAACATGTAATTTATTATGTAAAAAAAAAAAAGTTAATAATATATCATATTTATAATATTTATAATATATAATTGCTATTGTAGCTGCTGCTGATGTCAGAGTGATTGACACTGGTGGGCGGGTCTTATGTTATTAAAGTGATCTCCTCCCCTCCTCATTCACTTCATCCACATTCTCTCCATTCATCAGTGGCTTCACTACACTCGCTGATTTATTCACTCACTCGCTTTGGATTCTGGAAGAAAATGCAAGACAATATAGAATCAAGGGAAAATAAAAACCAACAAGACAGCATAGCTGAACATGACGAATGTCTAATGTGACCGCAGCCAAACAGGAATAGGCATAATAGATGTTTTATACAAATGAAAAAATGGTTGATTTGGCCAAATTCCACCATTAAAAAATGGACCAGGTGGACTAGTAATAAACTGTGGCAAACCAGGCAACTCAGATGTGGCTTTGTAACTTTGATTAATAAAGTCTATATTTTGACATCTGGAACTCTGACTCCTGAGCTTTGTCAACCTTTGTGATTTCTATGCTTTATATTATTTCCCTTCTTTGTCACGTTGATTTGCGTTACTCACGTCACTCAAGTTTGAGCTGAATTATTAGCAGAAACAGAACAACAGAATGCATGAGGAAGAACTGTGATCGTTGTTACATTCAAAGTGTTGAAATACTCACCTCCAATATAAATGAAGAATTTACTGCACAAGGTACTTCCTGAGCTGAGGATCAGTAGTTTATAGATTCCAGCGTGATCAGCTGTGATGTTTTTGATGGTCAGCGATCCATTCGTCTTGTCCAGCTCCAGTCTGTCTCTGAATCTCCCATCAGGACCATCATATGTAGTCACCTCTCTGGTCTCTCCTTTGATTTCAGCTATGAGAGCATCTTTATCTCCAAACATCCACCGTATCTCATCACCGGTCTGTATTTCAGTTTTAGTCTCTAGAGTGTCAGAATCATTCTCCTTCACTGTCAGTGTCTTTCCTACATGTCACAAGAGGAGAAAGAAGAAAGAATAGAAATGAGGAGCACTGATAATTGAATAAAGCTTCATTAAAGTGTGTGTGTGTGTGTGTGTGTGTGTGTGTGTGTGTGTGTGTGTGTGTGTGTGTGTGTGTGTGTGTGTGTGTGTGTGTGTGTGTTACATATATGAGATCATTTATGCTTTGGTAAGAATGAACTACACATGCACATTAAATATGTGATTAATGTAATATGGTTATTGATAATGTATATCAGTATTTTTTTCAGTTATTAAGTTTACAAACGGTTAGCTTACAAAGATAGAAATCTTAATTATTATGGAGCACATTCCACTGTACAATAATGAATAGTTTTCTGTTATAATTTCTTTATTTTGGGGTTGTTGTGATGTGAAGACGTTTGAGTTTCAGGGTGTATATGATATTATGAGAGTTCATGCTCATGATGTGAACTCCTATAGCACTTCTGGAGATGAAGTTCTTGTTCATATAGCAGTGCTGGATGCAATTAACATCAAACATCCTACAACAATGTGTCAAGTTACAACTATTCTGTCACATTCTATATTTAAAGAAATCATAGAAGAGAGAAGGAGCACGATATACAAGAACTGAACCTGTATCTCTTGTGTTTTGACATGCTGGAATCATGTGATTAGTGACAAACTATTTCTATTTTTATTTTATTTCATTATTACACAGACAGTCTGGAGATACTCACCTTTGATATAAACAATAAATCTCTTCTTGCATTTCTCGTTGATCAGAAACGTATAGGGTCCAGTGTGTTCAATTCTGGGGTTTGTGATGGTCAGAGATCCAGTGTTCATGTCCAGCTTTAGTCTGTTTCTGAATATCCCATAAAGAACATCCTCATATGAAGTGATAGTCCCTTCTTTGATTTGAGCAATGAGATTGTCTTTATTTCCCTTCCACTCTATCAGATCACTTGTCTGTATTTTAGTAACACCAGTTTTTAGTTCGACATCTTCTCCCTCCACTCCTGACACTGTCTCCGCTTCATCACACAACAGCACAAAGAAACAGCGAGGAGATTATGAGTGAGTGATCATCAGATAAACATGACAGAAACACTGAGAAGATGCTGTGCTTCTAATAATCAGTCTGTCATCTCTTTTCTCTAATAGCAATTTACAATAATGTTAACATAGGAAAACACATTAATGTATGCAAGTAGAAAATCTGTCTAAAAACTATTACACATATCATACCTACTACTAAATAAATCAGTCCTTATCTTAAAATCTTCATGCAGCTCTGTTCCATACAAAGACATATTGTCATGACCATCTCAAAGATAAAAAACGTGTAGGACACCAGAAATGCAGCATAAATGTTTTCCACATGACTTGTGCGCTATAAGTCTTCTGTTATTCAACAGCTTTATTTGGATTTTAAATGGTTATTTGCTTAAAATATTCATATTTGCTACAGCTTTTAAATCTCATTCTTTCACACAGTAGAGCTATTTTTTTCTGTCGCTTTATCAGCTGTAATTACCTTTTTCTGCGTTTGTTTGGCGATGGTAAATCAAACCAATCACCAGGAGAACAACAATCCCTGCAACAACAATCCCTGCTACAGCTGCTGGAGACAGACCTGGTTCTGTAATGATAAACAGAGACAGTCATTAGTGTGAAAGTGTGTCTGATATATAACTAACACTAGAAACATCAGTACTGTATAACCTGTTAGGTATAATGTTTATGATACTAATAGTATAAGCAATGAAAACAAAGAAGCTTAAATTGCTGGACCGCAGTCAGTGGCAGTCCTACACTGAGTTACACCCAGGTCAAGTACTACCACTTTGGCCTCCTCTTTTTTTTTTTTGCATTAGTTTTTTCTAAGTCTGGCACCTGATGGCTTTGACCTTTTCCTGTCCATCTCTGTGTTTATTTGGCACTCGAAAATAAACCCATAAACCCAATAAACCCTACAATAAAACCATCCCCACAACACTGTCACTCAGGAGCAGACATCAAGACTAAACCAATTTAACTTGGGTGACCACAGAATCGTTTTGTATTACCTATTTTTATTAGCCATTTCACACAGTTAATATATATATATATATATATATATATATATATATATATATATATATATATATATATATATATGCCTGTATTTACAATATTATGTCTCTTGTCCGTTCAATTTGGGAGAGACCCAAAGGTAAACTGTCCCCTGCCACATGCTCCGCTCCCCTTTTCACACAACTTCTGTGCAAGGCACCTTCTGCAAGCAGGGGCACCAATTTCCTTATTCCTCAAACAATTAATTGATAGATAATAGAAAACAGATTTTTTAACTGCTCATGCCACCCCCCATGTATCAGGAAAGAATGCTGCCCCAGGCAGCTGCCCGGTTCGCCCGTACCAAAAATCGCTACTGACAGCAGTTTTTATTATTATAGTTCTGTGTTAACAGGTGTAAGTAATTTTATATAATTCACAACAAATTGTTTAAAATAATAAAAGGTCAGAAGAAGAAGTTATGAGCTCTTGAACTATGACATCACTGTACACTGAAGTTTAATTTTTTTAAAGGAAGGTTTGATTCTCTAAATGTCACATCATCTGGAATTATTCACAGATAACTGATAAACAATCAATACTTCAGTTACTTCAACTGAGTTACTCACCACTGACAGTAACAATGTATTTCTGGTATAAGGTCTGTTTGTTGCTGCTGATTTTCACTTTATAGTGTCCTGAGTCGGTTGTTCTGGTGTTTGTGATGGTCAGAGATCCAGTCTGATCATTCAGCTTCAGTCTGTCTCTGAATCTCTCATCAGTTTCATCATATAATGGTGAGCTTTTGGCCTCTATATCATGTTTAGCTATGAGTTTTCCTTCATCCCCAAACCTCCACACTATCAGCTCATCTCCGGTTAGTTGAGGAACGCCAGTCTGAAGAATGACAGGATCTCCCTCCTTCACTGACACAAGCTTCATGTCAGTTACACCAGCATCAACAGCAGATGGTGACTCTGCAAAAATCACATTAAGTTACACAATTAGTTCATCTTCTGGTTATAATGAAAAATGCAGATTAATAAAAATAATCTTAACTGTCATATTGCCATATTAAAATTATGTAAGACTGCTGAATACATTACAAGTAATCTTTGCTGGCTGTACTTTGAATATCAGTTTAATTGTAGCAAGCAATTCAGACCATCACTGACTACAAGCCCCTGCCACAGGCCTGTGATAATGAAACATCCCTCCCAGATGCACTCAAACACATTACTTCTTGGTTTGAAATGCAGAATGACCCACCTGCAAAACTTCCCCTACCTCACAATGAACGGGCACTCTGTCTGTTTCCAGCTGACATAAGTAAGACCCTATTTAGGATAAACCCATGCAAGGCTCTGGCAACATACCTGGCCGTGTACTGAGGGACTATGTTGCACTTCTGACCTAGGAGATAATCACCTTGCAGAGCCAGGCAGTCATCCCTACATGTCTCAAATCCACAACAAGCATACCGGTACCAAAGAAATCACCTGTGTCATGACTAAACGACTACCATCCCATAGCACTGACTCAAACCATGATGAAGTGCTTTGAGAGGTTAGTCATGCACAACATCAAAACCAGCCTCCCCACCACACTTTACTGACAATACAATTTCTTCTACTCTCCACCTGACTATTACCCACCTAGAGAATAAAGAATACTATGTTAGAATGCTGTCCACTGACTTCAGGCCAGCATTCAACACACTAATCCCACAACAGCTCATTAATAAACTAAACCTGCTGGGCCTAAACAGTTCCCTCAGTGATTGGATCCTGGACTGGCGACCCACAAGGCTGTGTGCTTAGTCCTCTGCTCTTCACACTGCTGACCCACAACTGCACTGCCCAGTTCAGCTCCAACAACACCATCAAGTTCACTGATGACACTATGTGGTAGGTCTCATCAGCAACAGCGATGAAACACACTACAGAGATGAAGTGGCACAGCTGGCTGACTGGTATGGCACTAACAACCTGTCCCTCAATGTGGGGAAGACAAAGGAGGTTGTTATTTCTCCGACCACCCCCCACTGACCATCGACAGCTCGACTTGTGCAAAGAGTCAGCAGTACTTAAATCCTGGGGGTGTATGTATATGTGGATCCATGTGTAAGCTTTTATTACACAAAGAAGTGGTTATAACAGGCATGGGTCAAACACTGGCAAACAGGTATATATAGGGCAAGACAAAAAATGCTCCTAGGACACGTGTGGGTCTATGATGAACGAACAATATCCAAAGGGCTAAGCAAGAGGAGTAATCCAGAATCCAGAGCTAAGGGTCAAAACATAAGAAACAGGGCAAAGCAAGAAAGACTAAACTATGAAAACTATAAACAGAAACAAGACTATGAAAAGAAACACGGAGTAGCTTGTTATCACAGCTATTGCTAGGGGAGGGATATGTGCAGAACAATACTCGACAGTTTGTGAAAAGAAGTCCAATGCTTATAAAGTGTGTCTGATAATTGGTGTGTGTGTAATTGGTTGCAGCTATGTGTGATTGTTTTCAGGTGAATGTGATTGGTGCAATGGAAAGTTCTGCAGCAGGCATAGGTCAAACACTGGCAAAGAGGTGTATATAGGGCAAGACAAATAATCTTTATAAGAATGGGGCACGCATGGGTCTATGATGAACAAACAATATCCAGAGGGCTAAGCAAGAAAGGTAATCCAAAATCCTAACTAGCAAACTATGAAAACTATAAATTTAAACAAGACTATTAAAACTAGAAACTAAGACAAGACTATGAAAACAAACATGGAATGGCTTGGTATCGCAGTAATTGCTAGGGTAGGGATATGTGCAGAACAGTACTCTGCAGTGTGTGAAAGAAAGTCTAGTGCTTATAAAGCATGTCTGATGATTGTTCTGTGTGTGTGTGTAATTGGTGGTAGCTGTGTGTGATTGCTTTCAGGTGAATGTGTATGGTGCAATGAAGCATGGGAAATGTAGTTCAGGGTGTACTGTGCAGTGTGAGAGACTCTATTATGGATGATGACCCCTGGTGAAATAACGGAAGTTCAGTGACTGGATCATGACACGCACAGTTTGTATTTTTTAATTTATGTATAGGTAAACATTTATATATAGTATATCTATAGTCAAAATCTGTCAGTAGGTCAATTGTGTATAGGTTTATAGTGTTTTACTTCATTTTTGTATGTCTGTATTGATGTAGCACCGTAGTCCTGTGAGGCTTGACATTTCATCCACTGGTGGTGGATGAGGAGATACCCCCCTCACAATGTAAAGCGCTTAGAGTGCCTAGAAAAGTGCTATATAAATGTAAGGAATTATTATTATTATTATTATTTCACTGTATGTCCACACATGTAGTCGAATGACAATAAAGCCCAACTTGACTTGCAAAAAGAAACTTCTAATTATTTTCAAAAACTGAAAGATATTCCAAAATAAATATATCCTCACCATAAACAGTAACTGTGAATTTCATATTTAAAGTTCCAGCTCTTTGGATGACCTCTATTGTATAAAGTCCTGAGTGTTTAATTCTCATGTTGTTGATTGTGAGAAATCCAGTCTGATCCAGCTGCAGTCTGCCACTGAATATATCAGTGTAACTGGGATAGGAGGTCACTTTTCCATCGATTTGAGCAATGACTGGATCTCCAAACCTCCATAGTATCAGAATAATTTCCTGTATTTTAGTGAAATCAGGGTTCAGAGTGACAGAATCTCCCTCCATCACTGACAATGACTTCACTTCATCTTCATCAGCACCAAACACACCTGAAGAACAAACAGAAACAGTTTCACAGAGATTAAACTCATGTTACACTGCTGGTAATGAAAATTAACAAATTCAACTGAATTTAGTCTGCTGTTAAAAAAAAAAAAAATTGACTTATTAAGGTGTCAATAAAGAAAGCAGAGAAACAACATTCTCTGTTGGTCCACTGGCGCGGATCATTGAGTCGAGTTTTACGTCTGCACAGTGAATCGAGGGATTGACAGCAGACCGAGAAAACACTGAGTGGCAAAAAATGTGGTCATAGGGCATCGTTTTAGCATTGACTCTTATTCCCTACTCATGCTGTAGAAGTTGATGGAATTGACTCCTCCACTCTGTTTACTTACAGGGTCAGCAATAAGAATAATTACAATATTGTTAACTTAATTAGAAGAATTTATGCCCCTGTGTGGCCCAATGTTTCATAAACATTCCCATATATTCTTGTTTCGTAGGGTCTGACCTCAGTCGGACCCTCTAGAGTGAAAGTGCACGGTAGCCGACAGATAGATTATCAGTCAGTGCCAGGCTGGTGGGGTGTTAATTTTCCACCCTGCCTTGGGGAACTGAAGTCCATTATCTCATATTTATTTGTAGTTTTGCTTCAGAATAACACCTTCAAAAAGCATCAACTGCTTTGCCTGGTTTCAGTTTTTATACATTTATATAATTTATATAGCCTACCTGCACATTCAAATAAGGATTAAAATAAGCTAACAAACAAGTGGTGATCCAAATCCATGGATGAATGTGATCACTTTTAATAAGGTATAGATTAATGAATTGAACATGATCCAAGGAGCAGTTGTTTCCAGGGTCGAGGTGAAACCGAAAAAGTTAAATAAACAGAAATCATGCACTTACCGCACATTAGTAGTAAAACCTCAAAAAAATTTAAAGTGCTCTTCATATTTATATAGATTCCAGAAAAACATCATTTCAATGGTTATTATTGTTAGTTTCTACACCTCACCCCATCGATAGACAGCAACGATTGTTACCAAAAGCTCTAAATACCCATGGAAGAAGTGTTTTTATGAGACAGAAGTTTCGAGGCACGCAGCACAATCTCCAGTGAAGTCTGTATCTGGGCGTGTATTGCTTCATAGTGTCAAGAGAAGAGTCGCTTTCTGTCCAAAGAGCGTTTCGCTTCATTTGCGTGTCGGAATCTTCGAACCGGGTTATTCCTGCTATGCGGTGACATTTTGGCTTCATAAGTGCAGGAAAAAAAAAAAGTTATATGTTTTTTTTTTTTTTGCATTCTACCAAAATAGTGACATGTTTAAGTATTAGGAATGGATATTGGTCAAGCTCGGGGACTCAAAAAAAGTATAATTATAGGTAGATATTTTCATTGGCCATGAAAATATTCCACCCTGTCAGGGACATATAGATAGTTATCACAACATGTTAATACTGTAAATGTTAAACGATAATGGCTTTTCTTGGATAGTTTATGTCCATTATGCCATCTTATTTTTTTTTTAAAAACAATAACAAAACAATTATTGATGAATAGAATATGTCTTAATTATTAAGAACAGGTAACTTTTGTGCCAATTTTTACCAATAGGGTTGTAAATAATAGAAAATTTTGCTCCTCACCTCACAAAATAAATATGCCAACATTTAATGTTCCTTTTAAATTATTATTTTAAATGATATTATGGCGTTATTTCCCTGTCAAATGTCGAGAGCGCGTAATTGTAGCGCGAAAGTACATTAATATGATGCGCGAGCGTGAATCTCTCTGCTCCCGCGCAGAATGTGCGCGAGCGCGAATCTCTCTGCTCGCGCGCGGAATATAATGTGCGGAGCGCGAATCTCTCCGCTCGCGTGCGGAAAATAATGTGTGGAGCGCGAATCTCTCTGCTTGCGCGCGGAATATAATGTGCGGAGCGCGAATCTCTCTGCTCGCGCGCGGAATATAATGTGCGGAGCGCGAATCTCTCCGCTCGCGTGCGGAAAATAATGTGCGGAGCGCGAATCTCTCTGCTTGCGCGCGGAATATAATGTGCGGAGCGCGAATCTCTCCGCTCGCGTGCGGAAAATAATGTGCGGAGCGCGAATCTCTCTGCTTGCGCGCGGAATATAACCCAGCCGGCATTTCAACGTTGAAACAACGTCAGGTACCATGGTTGAATCAACGTTGAAAAACCTTTCGATTTTGCAAATTGGATCAACGTTGAAATCACGACGTTGATTCACCGTTGAAATCGTGACGTTGATGTACGGTTGAAATCACAACGCTGATTCACTGTTGAACTCCCGACGTTGAATCAACGTTGAAAAACCTTTCGATTTTGCAAATTGGATCAACGTTGAAATCGCGACGCTGTTTCACCGTCTTACCTGCATTATGGGTGAATTAGGGTCGTGCTGCAGCCCTGGGATGAAAGCTGAATGAGGTGTTGATTTTGAAAAGTTAATCAGCGTTGATAACACGACGTTGTTTCCCCGTCGTACCTTGCACCGTGTGTAAATACACCTAGATCCTAGTTGGCATTTAGATCAACATGGTACATGCAAGGCTAAAAATCAAATGACTGGCAGCAATGGCTTTACAAACAACTTCAATAAACTACCACATGCTCAAAATTGTCAAACAGCAGTTAAATTTTGGCAACATACTGTAGAAAACAGATGAAAATAATCCCACACTTTATTATGCAGAGTATGCATGGAGGTATTGCTAAAAACAGCAGAGGTGTCAAGTAACGAAGTACAAATACTTCGTTACTGTACTTAAGTAGAAATTTGGGGTATCTATACTTTACTCGAGTAATTATTTTTCAGCCGACTTTTTACTTCTACTCCTTACATTTTCACGCAAGTATCTGTACTTTCTACTCCTTACATTTTAAAAAATAGCTTCGTTACTGCTATTTCATTTCGGCTTGTTTTCATTCCGGCTTGTCATCATTAAAAAAAAAAAAAAAAAAAAAAAACCCTATCCAGATAAATCGCGCCATCCGGATGGAGTGAATTGGATTGTGGTTGGATGAGAAGTATAAACAGATACCATCCCGACACCCTATTGGTCTGTACGCGATCCATCGCACCTGCACGTGGTCCACTGGCGCGGATCATTGAGTCGAGTTTTACGTCTGCACAGTGAATCGAGGGATTGACAGCAGACCGAGAAAACACTGAGTGGCAAAAAATGTGGTCATAGGGCATCGTTTTAGCATTGACTCTTATTCCCTACTCATGCTGTAGAAGTTGATGGAATTGACTCCTCCACTCTGTTTACTTACAGGGTCAGCAATAAGAATAATTACAATATTGTTAACTTAATTAGAAGAATTTATGCCCCTGTGTGGCCCAATGTTTCATAAACATTCCCATATATTCTTGTTTCGTAGGGTCTGACCTCAGTCGGACCCTCTAGAGTGAAAGTGCACGGTAGCCGACAGATAGATTATCAGTCAGTGCCAGGCTGGTGGGGTGTTAATTTTCCACCCTGCCTTGGGGAACTGAAGTCCATTATCTCATATTTATTTGTAGTTTTGCTTCAGAATAACACCTTCAAAAAGCATCAACTGCTTTGCCTGGTTTCAGTTTTTATACATTTATATAATTTATATAGCCTACCTGCACATTCAAATAAGGATTAAAATAAGCTAACAAACAAGTGGTGATCCAAATCCATGGATGAATGTGATCACTTTTAATAAGGTATAGATTAATGAATTGAACATGATCCAAGGAGCAGTTGTTTCCAGGGTCGAGGTGAAACCGAAAAAGTTAAATAAACAGAAATCATGCACTTACCGCACATTAGTAGTAAAACCTCAAAAAAATTTAAAGTGCTCTTCATATTTCTATAGATTCCAGAAAAACATCATTTCAATGGTTATTATTGTTAGTTTCTACACCTCACCCCATCGATAGACAGCAACGATTGTTACCAAAAGCTCTAAATACCCATGGAAGAAGTGTTTTTATGAGACAGAAGTTTCGAGGCACGCAGCACAATCTCCAGTGAAGTCTGTATCTGGGCGTGTATTGGCTTCACAGAGTCAAGAGAAGAGTCGCTTTCTGTCCAAAGAGCGTTTCGCTTCATTTGCGTGTCGGAATCTTCGAACCGGGTTATTCCTGCTATGCGGTGACATTTTGGCTTCATAAGTGCAGGAAAAAAAAAAGTTATATGTTTTTTTTTTTTTTTTTTTTTTTTGCATTCTACCAAAATAGTGACATGTTTAAGTATTAGGAATGATTATTGGTCAAGCTCGGGGACTCAAAAAATTATAATTATAGGTAGATATTTTCATTGGCCATGAAAATATTCCACCCTGTCAGGGACATATAGATAGTTATCACAACATGTTAATACTGTAAATGTTAAACGATAATGGCTTTTCTTGGATAGTTTATGTCCATTATGCCATCTTATTTTTTTAAAAAACAATAACAAAAAAATTATTGATGAATAGAATATGTCTTAATTATTAAGAACAGGTAACTTTTGTGCCAATTTTTACCAATAGGGTTGTAAATAATAGAAAATTTTGCTCCTCACCTCACAAAATAAGACACAAGTATGCCAACATTTAATGTTCCTTTTAAATTATTATTTTAAATGATATTATGGCGTTATTTCCCTGTCAAATGTCGAGAGCGCGTAATTGTAGCGCGAAAGTACATTAATATAATGCGCGAGCGTGAATCTCTCTGCTCCCGCGCAGAATATAATGTGCGCGAGCGCGAATCTCTCTGCTCGCGCGCGGAATATAATGTGCGGAGCGCGAATCTCTCCGCTCGCGTGCGGAAAATAATGTGCGGAGCGCGAATCTCTCTGCTTGCGCGCGGAATATAAAGAGCGGAGCGCGAATCTCTCTGCTCGCGCTGGAACTCGGCTGGAACCGCACATGGAACACATGGAATAAGTTCACTGAAGTTCAATCAAGACGATACATTTGACATATTTAACATCAAAACAAATAAAACTGGTTACCTGAGATCATCAATTCAGTGGATCCATCTCGGCTCGTCTTGATCGAACGTCAGTGCCTTTATTCCATGTTACGATCGATGATCAGCTGACTTTCTCAGACCACATAAAACTGATCCTGCAAATTTGCTTTATTCAACATCAAGAAGATCAAGCCCTTTCTTTCGGATCATGCTGCACAACTCCTTGTTCAAGCTCTTGTTCTGTCCAGGCTGGAATATTTCAATGCCCTCTTGGCAGGTCTTCCAGCCAAATCTATCAAACCTTTACAATTAATCCAGAACGCGGCAGCAAGATTAATTTTTAATGAGCCAAAAAGAATGCATGTAACACCTCTGTTTATCAATTTGCACTGGCTTCCAATAGCTGCTCGCATAAAATTCAAGGCATTGATGTTTGCCTACGAAACCATCACTGGCTCTGCACCCCTTTACCTAAATTTGTTACTTCAGACTTATGTGCCCTCTAGACGCTTACATTCTGCAAGTGAACACTCACTATTCTAATTCTATTCTTAAAAAAAGAAAAAATCTAACTACTTTTCTAATATTTTTGTATTCTACTTTCTTTTCATTTATTTATTATGCAATTGTGTGTGTATGTATGTATGTGTATGTATATGTGTATGTATTGTATATATATATATATATATAAATATGTGTGTGTGTGTGTGTGTGTGTGTGTATGTATGTATATATATATATATATATATATATGTGTGTGTGTGTGTGTGTGTGTGTGTATGCATATATATATATATATATATATATATATATATATGTGTGTGTGTGTGTGTGTGTGTGTGTGTGTGTGTGTGTGTGTGTGTGTGTGTGTGTAAAGACCTCGAACAAAGCTTGTTCTATTCTTTTTTTTATTCTATCTGTTTTCTTTTTATTTATTATATTATTTAAAAGCCCATGCTTCGTGTACTGAGACTTGTTATAGCACTTATATTTCATTGCCCTTTTTGTTGTTTTTGATTGCTGCCACTGTCCTCATTTGTAAGTCGCTTTGGATAAAAGCATCTAAATGTAAATGTAATGTTCCATGTGCGGTTCAGTATCAACCAATAAGATTCCATGTACTATGTCGCGTTTTCAGTCAGTCGTTGAAGCCTATTTCTGATTGGTTGTTGCCGTTTTGACAGTGTTTATGCCAAGAGCAAAGAGGAAAGAAATAGAAGAGAAGAGTACTGAGAAACCTGAGCGAGCCCAGAGAAAATTCTTACAAGAGTAACGTGTATCTGAGAGCATGCACCGAGTTCCAGTGCGCGAAACACATTATATTCCGCGCGCGAGCAGATAGATTCACGCTCGCACATCATATTAATGTACTTTCGTGCTACAATTATGCGCTCTCGACATTTGACAGGGAAATAACGCCATATGACATGTCTAACAGGGTGGAAAGGAGCATAACAGAGTGGAACAGAGTATAACAGGGTGGAACACCAGTGTTAACAGGTTAATTAACGGTGCACAAGCTTTCCGTCATTGTCATGCATGGTTTCCCATCTGTCTGTGTGAAACTACACCTATATAATATTGTTTCAAAATGATACCAACCAACCAACAAATAAATAAATAAATAATCCAGATTTCCATTGGGGGAGGGACAAAAAAAAAAACAATCTAATTCCTTATCACAACCAATCATGGTGGCAAAACGATTATCTGCTCAGATGGTTAGAGAAATAAATACAGAACAGTAATGAACAGTGATGCCATTTGCTGTGTTTTTTATTATAATGATAATTATGATGGAAAAAAAAATCTATGCTGCATTAATTGTATTAAATATTGTAATATTATCATGCTCAGAATATTTTTTTTTTACCTCCAAAAAACGAGTTCTGTACCAGTGTCCTGAGAGCTTAAGGGGTCCTTGCACAATATCTTATATATATATATATATATATATATATACACACACACACACACACACACACACACACACACACACACACACACACACACACACACACACACACGTCTATAGAAATTCATTTTATACTATTTATTCTATTAGAATTTCCACCCTGTTATACCCCACATTACACCCCACTTCAGGGACACAGTAATTGAAAAAACAACAAAAAAAAAACTATATTTTCACATGGTTTATATGTATGATTAGAGGCAGTTTAGCCGAGTCTATAACATAATTAAAACATACCTGTATTTTGAGTTTTTATCATTTCATGATTTATATTTCTTGAGGAATTCAATTACTTTGCACTGAGGACATAATAAAATTGAATGCATATATCAATGAAAATGTGTGTAAAATACAAAATAGTATTTATAATTTATATTATCCCTGTTTAAGTGTTTATCATGATAAAGAAGACCCAAATATACAATTTAAGCCATATCTTATAAATATGTGACGCATTTTAGAGAAAACATGATTAAATGAATCATTGGGACCTAAAAAGTCACTGTATAACAGGAATGACCCAACCCTAAATCTGATCCAGTTGTATTTTCAACACAATCATGCAGGCAATATTAATTTTACTATTTCAAGAAAACAAAATGCTATGCAACTCTGAAACTTTATCATGTTACTTCATATTCATACTTGCATTTACTGCCAGACTATATGGGTGAATCAATTTATTATAGAAAGAATATCAACACAGACATACAAGCACTAGTATATCCTGTGCTTTACGAGGACTCTCATAGACGTAATGGTTTACACTGAGTTAATTATTCTCATAGAAACCAAATTTCAGAATTTCAAAAAAGAAAAAAAAGAAAAAAAAAAATCAGTTTAGTATGTTTTTAAGCCATTTGGTTTATGAGGACAGAAAACGTTATTTTTATTTTATTTGTATTTATTTTTTTGCTAGCCACCAGATGTCGCGCTGTTTTCTACGAAGATTTGACTCTTTTCCAGGAACAGTCAAGGGATTTTTGAATCACCAAATGAAAAGCTTTTCAGCAAGACAACCACAGGTAATACAACAATAATTTTGATTTTTCTGAAGATTCAGCATTTGTGTGAACAAAACCTGATGAATACTGCTCAGCGTTTAACCAAACTCGTGTTAAAACACAACACTGAAGCAGTCTTGAAGCTCATGGGGATAATTATCAGGAGATAATCAGACGCTTTAGTGGAAATCAATAAAACCAACACATTCATACATTAGCATGCAAACAAAGGCACTATAAATTCGGGTTGCATATACAATCTGACATCCAGACCTAATTCATTGAATTATTTAAATTAAACTGGATAACACATGTAATTTATTATGTAAAACTAATATAATAATATTTAATATTTATAATATACTGTATATATAATTGCTGATGATGTCAGAGTGATTGACACTGGTGGGCGGGTCTTATGTTATTAAAGTGATCTCCTCCCCTCCTCATTAACTTCATCCACATTCTCTCCATTCATCAGTGGCTTCACACTCGCTGATTTATTCACTCACTCCCTGTGGATTCTGGAAGAAAATGCAGAGACAATAAAGAATCAAGGGAATATAAAAACCAACAAGATCTAGAGGTCAGTCTAATGCCAACAACTTACTATCAAACTACCATTAGAAATAAAATGTGTAAAATAATTTCAATTACATATTTTCAGTATAGTACATTTGCTGGAAAGTCTACAATAAGCATTGAAATATATAATAGACAGGTCCCTCTCTTCTCTGCTCTATGGTGTTTTCATTTAAATTTTCCTTTGCTCTCTGGTTGTTTACTGAATGAATGAATGAACGATGCAGTTATATAGTGCTATTATTTTGTATTGTTGTACACCCAAAGTGCTTTACATTCATGAGAGTGTCTCTCCTCAACCATCGCCAGTTCATTGACTCACTGCTGTCTCTACTCTCTTCTTGATTTCTACGCTTTATATTATTTACATTATAAGTTTGTGCTGAATTAACAGCAGAAACAGAACCACAGAATGCATGAGGAAGAACTGCGAGCATTGTTACATTCAAAGACTTGAGATACTCACCTTTGACATAAATGAAGAATTTACTGCACAAGGTACTTCCTGAGCTGAGGATCAGTAGTTTATAGATTCCAGCGTGATCAGCTGTGATGTTTTTGATGGTCAGCGATCCATTCGCCATGTCCAGCTCCAGTCTGTCTCTGAATCTCCCATCAGGACCATCATATGTAGTCACCTCTCTGGTCTCTCCTTTGATTTCAGCTATGAGAGCATCTTTATCTCCAAACATCCACCGTATCTCATCACCGGTCTGTATTTCAGTTTTAGTCTCTAGAGTGTCAGAATCATTCTCCTTCACTGTCAGTGTCCTCACTAGATGTCACAGCAGCACACAGAAAGAAGAGAAACGAGGAGCACTGATAATTGAATAAAGCTTCATTAAAGGTGTGTGTGTTTGTGTGTTACATACATGAGAGCATTTATGCCTTGGTAAGAATGAACTACACATGCACATTAAATATGTGATTAATGTAATATGGTTATTGATAATGTATATCAGAATTTTTTCAGTTATTACGTTTACAAACGGTTAGCTTAAAAAGATATAATTAATTATTATAACTTTAAGAAGCACATTGCACTGTACAATAATGAATTTTTTTCTGTTATAATTTCTTTATTTTGGGGTTGTTGTGATGTGAAGACGTTTGAGTTTCAGGGTGTATATGATACTATGAAAGTTCATGCTCATGATGTGAACTCCTATAGCACTTCTGGAGATGAAGTTCTTGTTCATATAGCAGTGCTGGATGCAATTAACATCAAACATCCTACAACAATGTGTCAAGTTACAACTATTCTGTCACATTCTATATTTAAAGAAATCATAGAAGAGAGAAGGAGCACGATATACAAGAACTGAACCTGTATCTCTTGTGTTTTGACATGCTGGAAACATGATATGTGACAATCTATTTCTATTTTTTATTATTACTTTTTTATAGAATAAAGTTTAATCTAACAAGAGACAGCACCCTAAAGACTTATAGGCCTATATGGCCTGCGAGCTGAACTAACCACAGAAACAGACCAACAGAATGAAGAAAGTCTGGAGATACTCACCTTTGATATAAACAATAAATCTCTTCTTGCATTTCTCGTTGATCAGAAACTTGTAGGGTCCAGTGTGTTCAATTCTGGGGTTGTTGATGGTCAGAGATCCAGTCTTCATGTCCAGCTTTAGTCTGTTTCTGAATATCCCATAAAGAACATCCTCATATGAAGTGATAGTCCCTTCTTTGATTTGAGCAATGAGATTGTCTTTATTTCCACCCTTCCACTCTATCAGATCACTTGTCTGTATTTTAGTAACACCAGTTTTTAGTTCGACATCTTCTCCCTCCACTCCTGACACTATCTTTGCTTCATCACACAACAGCACAGAGAAACAGCGAGTAGATTATAAGTGAGTGACATGACAGAAACACTGAAAAGATGCTGTGTGATTCTTCACATGTGCTTCCAATAATCAGTTTGTCATCTCTTTTCTCTAATAGCAATTTACAATAATGTTAACATAGGAAAACAATGAGTCCGCACACCAGAAAATGTTCCTTAGCAATTTTAATGATTGCTCACCACGTGTAACGTTTCGGGCCCAAGCCCTTCATCAGACATGGCATAGGAAAACACATTAATGTATGCAAGTAGAAAATCTGTCTAAAAACCATTACACATATCATACCTACTACTAAATAAATCAGTCCTTTTTTTAAAATCTTCATGCAGCTCTGTTCTATACAATGGTATATTGTCAAGACCATCTCAAAGATAAAAAAACTAGGACTCCAGATATGCAGCATAAATGTTTTCCACATGACTTGTGCGCTATAAGTCTTCTGAAATTCAACAGTTTTATTTGGATTTTAAGTGGTTATTTGCTTAAAATATTCATATTTGCTACAGCTTTTAAATCTCATTCTTTCACACAGTAGAGATATTTTTTTCTGTCGCTTTATCAGCTGTAATACTTACCTAGTTCTGCGATCGTTTGGCGATGGTAAATCAAACCAATCACCAGGAGAACAGCAATCCCTGCAACAACAATCCCTGCTACAGCTGCTGGAGACAGACCTGGTTCTGTAATGATAAACAGAGACAGTCATTAGTGTGAAAGTGTGTCTGATATATAACTAACACTAGAAACATCAGTACTGTATAACCTGTTAGGTATAATTTTTATGATACTAATAGTATAATCAATGAAAACAGAGATGAAGTTTAAATTTAAATTATCAATTGCTGGACAGCAGTTGTTATTATAGGCTAGTGACAAATGGTCAAAAAGTGCTTTAGTTTTCGAGATACCCCTACCGGAGGTAGAACTAAACCCAACAATGTTTTTCCTCATCTCTAAGGTCTCCCATATATGAAATGGATTCTTGGCTAAAAATATTTTACTGCTAAGATTGTTAAATTAACAGATATTGTTATACACCACAAAACCAATAAAGGACTAAAATATTGCCTGTCCGTATGGGAGTTAAGGCATATAAACTAATGCAGATCAATCACACAAGCTCTGAGAGCTTTGAAACTTGACATGTTTGTAGTCAGGAAGTTGATTTAACTACTAGAAAAGACTGGATGTGAATATCTTGATGTATGGAATAAATAGACACATGTAAACACATATCTAAAATAAGCGGACATGCACAAATTTAATATCTATGCAGAATGTTTTCATTTACTTTGTGCTTGCTTTGCCTGGCATTATCATAGAAACACATATGATGGCTTGTTGGAAAGGTGGGGTTGTGCTGAATCCAGCAATACCAAATATGTAAATATATAATAAAAGAGAAGTGTTCTGTCACTCAATGTATGAGGTGTCCAAAATGAAAGAACGCTGGACAAAATAGCCTCAAGTCCAAATCACATTAACAGTGGTGAGAAGAATGTTGACAAATTCACGGTTACTGCAAAGCAACTTACATTAGGTAAGTGCTGATCTATATTTATGATAAATTTAATAATGATACATTTCATAAGGCACAGTATACTATACAATTCATATGAACCACAGATCCAATTGAATCAGGTTAACATTGGAATGGAACACCTTTATTAAAATATCGTCACTGACGGGCAGAATCCTCGCATGTCCAAATTTTGTCTATTTCATATTTTTTCACAATTCAATGCTATTGGTCAAACCCCACGTGGTAAACAATCTAAAGTGTTGAAAATAGATTGAAAGCAAATCTCTTAACTCCATTGGACACTTCAACTGACTGAGAATCCTCGTAACGCCACCTCTTCTTCACTCCACGGCAGGAGGTTCCACGGCATTTCGTGTCCTCAGGATTTAAAGTCGCAACGATTGAGAAATCCTCGTCGAGCAACACATAAAGCAAGCCTTAACTCTGATTTTATCTTTTTTAAACTATGATATCAGTTATTGATGTATTTTAAATGTCTACTTATTACTAGGCAAGGCAAGGCAAGTTTATTTATATAGCACATTTCATACACAATGGTAATTCAAAGTGCTTTACATAAAATAAAGTAAAATAATCATGAAGAAAAATAATAAAAATAAAGACAAGAAATTTTAAAACTTTTAAAATTATGAAAAAAAACTACTTAACTAAAATGAATTTAAAAACAGTTAGAAAATGATTTTACATAAAAAACAGTGAAAATATAGTGCAATCAGTCCGGACATTGCACAGTGCTCATTCAATAATTGGACAGCTAAACAGATGGGCTTTGAGTCTAGATTTAAATGTGGCTAGTGTTTTAGCACATCTGATCTCTTCTGGAAGCTGATTCCAACTGCGGATGGCATAGTAACCAAAGGCGGACTCCCCTTGTTTTGTGTGAACCCTTGGTATTTCCAACTGACTTGATCCTAATGATCTGAGTGCTCTGTTAGGTTTATATTCAGTGAACATATCTGCAATATATTTCGGTCCTAGGTCATTTAGTGACTTATATATGAGTAAAAGTACTTTAAAATCAATCCTATATTTAACTGGAAGCCAGTGTAAGGACCTGAGGACTGGTGTGATATGATCAGATTTTCTGGTTCTAGTCAGAATCCTGGCAGCAGCGTTCTGCATGAGCTGCAGCTGTCTAATGGTCTTTTTGGGAAGGCCAGTGAGGAGCCCATTACAATAGTCCACCCTGCTGCTGATAAAGACATGAACAAGTTTCTCCATGTCTTGGCTGGAAACAAAACCTCTAATTCTTGCAATGTTTTTGAGATGATAGTATGCTGATTTAGCTACTGCTTTGACATGACTACTGAAACTAAGGTCTGTCTCCAGAATCACACCAAGATTCCTGACTTGATTTTTAGTTGTTTGACCCCTAGAGTCAAGGTATGCATTCACCTTGAACACTTCATGTTTGTTTCCAAATGCAATGACTTCAGTTTTTTCCTTGTTTAGCTGAAGAAAGCTCTAGCAAATCCAACTATTAATTTTATCAATGCATTGGCAGAGGGAGTCAATAGGCGGATCTTTTGTGACGTCATTGTTTATGTTTGTCGCGTTGCATCATGGGAATCGTGTGGCAGGAAACACCGCTAGATACCTGTAATTTGATTGTTTTGCACGTTTGGAGGAGGATTTAGAGAAGAGGATGGTTCACTCTTGCTGTGTGGTCGATTGTACGGTTAGTTGGGGGCCTGATAAAAAGTTTTTTCGAATTCCCTCCGAAAAGGATAGCGAAAAATGAAAGAAATGCTATTAGGCGATTGAACCTGGACTTTCCGAAGAAAGCCTGCAGCTTCTGATCGAGTTTGTGAGGCACATTTTGTTCATGATAAGTCTTAGTGACTATGTATTTATAGAAGATTGAATAAAAATAAATAAAACTGAGTCAAATCAACCGAGTCATATGTTTTCGCTTTCTGATTCAGGTGTCCCAAACCGCAATCCACAGCACCCAGACTATGTTCCTCACATCATTCTGTAGCTGTGCTTTGCTGCAAGCCTCACTAGTACATGCAGCATTTGTAAGTCCTATCCTGACAGCTGCTTCTACTTTAAACATTAAAGCTGCTACACGACTGCATGTTTCTCCAAGACTGGATTTGAAAGAAGGAGAAATGTGTAAGCTGTGATATACAATTTTTCACCATTAGTACAGACGCCATTGAAAGTCTCACACTCAAAACAATTGAATTGGTACAACAGTCACTACATTTTCAGTAAATAAGTAAATAAGAACACTGATCAATGAAGACTTACCCGGCTTTGCAGTCGCAGTGAGCAGTATTTCGCCGTTCTCTTTGGCGATCACCCACGGGAGATGCGAATCATGCTGTGACTCTGCTTGGCCAGGTCTAACCTCTGCTTTTAGCACGATCACTGCTTTCTGCTTGGCAGAAAAGACTGGCCCAACTTTTCAAGAAACAAAATAATCATAGGCCTTCAGACTTTTGAAAGCCTTTAATCTTTCATGAGTAAAGGATCCAGGGGTTTATATTAAATAAGAATAAATGTCTCCCCAGCAGATTGGTGGCCAAGACACGGGCGAGTCGGACCAACGTTTTTTGTCATCCCAGATCTCATATGGGCTTTGAATAGCTTCTCTCCAAACCTCCTCCGGTCTTCAGATGTTAAAGTGCTTATATATTGAGGATTTTGCCCGCTAAAGGCCCGTTCACACCAAGCATGATAACTATAAAGATAACGATAAAGATATAGTTCTAAAAATCGTTCTCAATATTAAAGAATAGCAGAGTCCACACCATAACTATAACGATAAAGGCACAGAGAAACGATTTTTTCCCCCCTGATGAACGATAAAACATTGCCAACCAATCAGAATCAATCCTGCTGTAATGAGCTCGAGAATTTAAAGCAGCAGACGTGCCGCGTCCGCTTAAAATAAACAGACAATATCGTTCGCTGGTGTGAACGCTAATATCGTTATCTTTATAGTTATCGTGCTTGGTGTGAACGGGCCTTAACTCACTTGAAAGTGCTCGTTGTGTCTTTACAGCCCGCCATACTGTTTGTTTTGTTGCCACACAACCACTCGCGTATGCGTACAAAGATGTCATCAAAGATCCTCCTATTGGGCTGTAGTAATTTGGAGATAAGGCTAGGTAAATCTGGGTATCATCAGCATAGCTGTGATAGGCAATTTGGTTCTTTCTGATTATTTGACTTAGTGGAAGCATATACAGGCTAAACAAGAGCGGTGCAAGAATTGACCCTTGTGGCACTCCGCATGTCATGGACGTCTACTTAGACTCATGCTCTCCTAGACTCACATAATAGCCTCTCCCTTCTAAGTATGACCTGAACCATTTGAGTACCATCCCAGAAAGCCCAACCCAGTTTTCCAGTCTCTGCAGAAGTATGTTATGATCGATAGTACTAGGGTTATTATTACTAGGCTTATTATTCATGTGCATTGAAGTTTTAAAATGTATCTAATTTCTTATTCTACTTGTTTTGAATTAAATGTTTTGGATACCAGCATTAAATTATTGTTTTTATTATTATTTTACTGACTCAAAGTTGGCATTGTGCATGTAAAATGCCCCAAGTAGGCTAACAGGTTTTATTTATGGGAGAAAAAAGGTCTGTCTACTGGCGCCAAGTAAGCCTATCTTTGCATAACTCTGTTTTTGTTTTTTTTCATTTCTTACAATAACGAATGAAAATCGTTAGGTTAGATAAATTTGAGTAGGCTTGTTTTGTTAAAAATCCATAGCTGTAATGCTTCGGTAATGCTCCACACAGCTCACGCTGAAAAGCGACGCAGTGCCTTACTCGGAGACTGGCCCCATTCTCTCTTGCACGGCTGCTTCGCTAGCATCATCGGATGCCTATCAGAATCCGGGAGTTAAGACCGCAGTTTGAGCCAGTGGCTTGAATTGATATGGCTCAGGCCCTGGCCCTGTGTCCTCAGACACCTCGACATCCTCCACTTCAGGTGAAGGTGGGGGAGAAAAGTCCTCTACTTCAAATGAACGCTCTGTTGCAAAACTACTTGCGTCACTAGAGTCACTCTCCATTTTAGCGACTCTAACAGCAGCTGTCAATTAATCTGTCACTGAGGGTCTCAGGTTCACGCCCCACCGGCTCAGCCCTGCCCTTGGTTTGTCCCCTCTATCTCCGCTGTGCTCTGCCCACTTTTCAGCATTTTTCAAATATTGCCAGTGGGTGGAGTCAGGCTCTGACCAGGGGTTTAGTTACCCCTTAAAGCCTTATCTCTTGTCAAAAGGCTCGACACGACCGCAGACTTTGATGAACACTGCTGGCAGCAGCGACGTCTGTGTCTGTATCATTCTTTTCAGTGAGTGCATAACCTCGTATCTCCCCGCTCCCAAGTCATAAAAATCTCGTATCTCAGATTAAACAAGATTTTGTCCCACCCTCTTTGTTTTTTGATGATGGAAGCATAAAGAAGACAACAGCAGCTGCCAAGTGTAAAAGAACCATCAGCATATATCATTGATGGCATGGATCTTCTTCAAATGCTCAATGATTCAGCCTTTCAAACATACAATGACCTGGGTGAGTGTCTGGAAAAAGATCGCAACTTTAATGGGAAAGGAAGGTAACAGCTGTGTCGTTATAGTTTTTGATAGATATGACCACCAACACTCAATCAAAGATCTTGAAAGACAAAGAAGAGGCACCAAGATGGGCATCCTAGCACCAACCTGGATGAGCTGAGGTGTCAGCAGCAAATCTACCCCCAACAGAAGATGGCTTCCAGCAACATGTGCTGAGAGCCGTGTACCAAACAGCAGTGTAGCATCACAGCCACCTGGCCAAAACTCTTCTCTGGAACCCAGTTGGTAGAGGATGGAGGCTCAGAGAAGGTGGCTGCATTTAATCTGTGATGTTCCAGAAGGCACCAGCACCTAAAGGAGTTAGAGACCTCACCCACCTCTACTGTAAAGACGGAAACTGTGCTGATGCCACCAAATGCCAGTGTCTTTCTGTGGGCTTGACCTGCACGGGGTTTTGCTCTTGCCCTGACTGTCCAAATATGACCCACTTCGTCACTGATGACAATGTGGATGAGTGGTGTGTTGCAGTTGTAACATCATGGGGGGTTGACCCCAAAATGTTTCAAGAGGGTCTGGCTGCAGGCTTGTACTTGCACTCTCAGACTTGCACACTCAGACATTTGCACTTCCGCTAGTGACATCACTTGCAGTCTTTATTTTTTATTGTTTATTTTTTTTTATTACTTTTCGTTTGAATTTCCCAACATTTTATAAAGCCAGGTTGTGAAGACAAGAAAAAAGAAACTAAATTACAATGTCACTTGCAATTGCTACTTGAACTCTCCGCTACCTGTGACTTCACTTGCAATCAACACAAATCGTGCATGTTGCCAATGGAGACAAGACGCTGTGGTGGTGATTAAATTATTAAAACTAATTTAGTACTATAACGTACAGGGTCCTGCAAGAAAAATACAAGATCGGCAAATCCATGGCCAGAACACCAGAATATGAACATTTGCACAAAGTCTCTAGCTAAGCATAGAAAAAAAACACTTAACATGGCTTAATATATTAAGATGCTATTAAAATATCAAATTAAATGTACAGTTCATTAATATAAGGAATATGTATATAGTATTTTCCTCACATACCGCAAAATGTGGCATAATGGACATAGATGAGAAAGGCCAAACTCATGCTTCTCTACTTTATTAAAATACATAACTAATATGTACAGGCAAGCAGGTGAGCCCAGAATAAACGCAACACGCAAAGTTTCACATTAATCATTTTTCCATATAGAATAAACTGTCTACAACTTGTTTATATAACTGTCTTTGTCCATTAACCTACATTATGTGTTTTATTTATAATGATTTTCTACAGGAGGAAAACGTTTAATGTACAATTTAACGCACTGCGTTCTGTACTCGCCTGCCTGTCTTGTCTTCGCCACATGGCAACTGTTATAAAATGTTGGGAAATTCAAACAAAAAGTTATCAATAAATAGAACAAAATAAAAAATAAAGACTGCAAGTGACGTTGCTTGCAGAAGCAGTGCAAGTGCAAGTCTGCAGCCAGACCCTTCTCCAATGGTTACCAAAAGCAGTTGATGTTCCAAATGGTTGCTGCTAGAAAATAAACTAAACAGCCTGAGAAGACAGGGCTCATTTCCCTGAAGAGTGTTTGTTTCTTTAGTTAGATTGCCATTTGTTTTATTTAAGACAGTAATTTAAGTTGTATTGTGTGAAGTTAAGTTATAGTTTTATTAAAAAGTTCATTAAGTTAAAACTCCTGGTCTCCTGTTTGTGCTATGGTAAGGTATTATCTTTCGATTTCAATCTTTGTTTCCCTATAGTACAAGGTGCCATATTAAATACTTTTTGATGTCTCTTATATTTGAATTTCTCAACATTCTTCTCACCACTGATAATAAATGGGTTTGGACTCAATTATGTCAGTGTTCCATTTTCATTCATTTTGGACACCTCATACATTGAGTGACAGAACACTTCTCTTTTATTATATATTTACATATTTGGTATTGCTGGATTCAGCACAACCCCACCTTTCCAACAAGCCATCATATGTGTTTCTATGATAATGCCAGGCAAAGCAAGCACAAAGTAAATGAAAACATTCTGCATAGATATTAAATTTGTGCATGTCCGCTTATTTTAGATATGTGTTTACATGTGTCTATTTATTCCATACATCAAGATATTCACATCCAGTCTTTTCTAGTAGTTAAATCAACTTCCTGACTACAAACATGTCAAGTTTCAAAGCTCTCAGAGCTTGTGTGATTGATCTGCATTAGTTTATATGCCTTAACTCCCATACGGACAGGCAATATTTTAGTCCTTTATTGGTTTTGTGGTGTATAACAATATCTGTTAATTTAACAATCTTAGCAGTAAAATATTTTTAGCCAAGAATCCATTTCATATATGGGAAACCTTAGAGATGAGGAAAAACGTTGTTGGGTTTAGTTCTACCTCCGGTAGGGGTATCTCGAAAATTCAGGGGCATTGTCACTAGCCTATTATTACAGTTCTGTGTTTACACCCAGACAGCAAGCAGTTTCGGCCCAGGTCTGGATTTCATGCGGGCCAGATGTGGGCCGGATCTGGGCCAACACTATGTTGCTGTCTGGGCAGGTGTAAGTAATTTTATAAGATTCACAATAAATAGTTTTAAATAATTAAAGGTCAGAAGAAGAAGTTATGAGCTCTTGAAGCTGCATGACGTCACTGTTCCCTGAAGTTACTTAATTTAAAGGAAGGTTTGATTCTCTAAATGTCACAATATCCCGAATTATTCACAGACAACTGATAAACAATCAATACTTCAGTTACTTCAACTGAGTTACTCACCACTGACAGTAACAATGTATTTCTGGTATAAGGTCTGTTTGTTGCTGCTGATTTTCACTTTATAGTGTCCTGAGTCGGTTGTTCTGGTGTTTGTGATGGTCAGAGATCCAGTCTGATCATTCAGCTTCAGTCTGTCTCTGAATCTCTCATCATATAATGGTGAGCTTTTGGCCTCTATATCATGTTTAGCTATGAGTTTTCCTTCATCTCCAAACCTCCACACTATCAGCATATCTCCGGTTAGTTGAGGAACGCCAGTCTGAAGAATGACAGGATCTCCCTCTTTCACTGACATGAGCTTCATGTCAGTTACACCAGCATCAACAGCAGATGGTGACTCTGCAAAAATCATATTAAGTTACACGATTAGTTCATCTTCTGGTTACAACTTAACGCATATGCAGATTAATAAAAGTAATTGCAACTGTGATATTGTCATAATACAATTCTGTAAGCCTGCTGAACACATTGCAAATAATATTTTCTGTCTGTACTTTGAATATCAGTTTAATTGTAGCAAGCCATTCAGATCATCACTGACTACAAGCCCCTGGCTGTTATGAATTCCGTCCATAGACTTACATCCGACTGCCACAAGCGGTTGCCCCTTCATCACATTGACTTTCACACAACACAGACTGTTACATGTCACTCTGGAATACAGTTCCCATCATCCATTGCACTGATTACACACACAGCTGAATTCAATCAGACACGCTTTATAAGCCCTGGACTTCCTTGTTCAGACCGCCTAGTATTGTTCTGCACTTATCACTCTCCTAGTGTTAGCTGCTTTACCGAGCCATTCCGTGTTTCTGTTTAGTCTCTAGTATTGTTCTGCGTATATCACTCATAGCTGCTCTACAGAGCCTTAATTTTAGTTCTAGTTTATTCTAATCATTTCATGTCATCTTGTTTCCTGTTTCCTTATTCCTGCCTGTGTATCTTGGATTAACCCTTGTCTCACCACTTGGACTATTTCTACCACGCCTGGGCTATTGGTCATGTTTCTGGATTCTGTTCACCGATTGATTCCCTAAGCCAGCACTAGGAAAACTCTTTGTTTTGTCTTATTTTAAAAAAAAACAAAACAATTTAATGCTGTTGTTATTGCTGTTAGCTTTATGAAATGATCTGCGGTGCTGATGTCTCTTCAGACATGGAGAAAATGTCTCTTCACAAGAAGGCACACCAGCACCTACACGTTCTCTGCCGGCTGAAAAGAACAAGTGTCCCTCCACCCATCCTCACAACATACTAAAGGGGCACCATTGAGAGGCCAGGTAAAGCATTCGTATAGTTTTTATAGTTTGAATTTTTTTAGTTTATATAGGTAAACATTTATGTATAGTATATTTATAGTCGAAATCTGTCAGTCAGTTGTGTACATATATACTATAGTGTTTTACTACATTGTTAAATGTCTGTATTCATTTAGCACCATGGTCCTGTGAAGCATGAAAAAAAGCTTGAATTGAAAAATAAACTTCTCATTATTTAAAAAAATTCCAAGATATAAAACCATATATATCCTTACCATAGACAGTAACTGTGAATTTTATATTTGAAATCACAGCTTTTTTAATGACCTCTATTTTATAAAGTCCAGAGTGTTTAATTCTCATGTTGTTTATTGTGAGAAATCCAGTCTGATCCAGCTGCAGTCTGCCACTGAATATATCAGTGTAACTGGGATAGGAGGTCACTTTTCTATTGATTTGAGCAATGACTGGATCTCCAAACCTCCATAGTATCTGAATAAATCCCTGTATTTGATCAGGATCAGGGTTCAGAGTGACAGAATCTCCCTCCATCACTGACACTGACTTCACTTCATCTTCATCAGCACCAAACACACCTGAAGAACAAACAGAAACCGTTTCACAGAAATTAAACTCATGTTACACTGCTGGTAATGAAAATAAATAAATACAAATGAATTTAGTCTGCTGTTAGAAACAGCTTATTATGGCTTATTATGGCGTAAATAAAGAAAGCAGAGAAATATCATTCTCTGTTGGTCCACTGGATCGAGCGAGTGGAGTAAAGGGCCATTTCAGTTAATTGAGTTGAGCTTTACGTCTGCAGAGTGGATCGAGGGATTGACAGCAGACTGAGAAAACACTGAGAGTAGAAAACAATTTGGACAATAGTGCATTATTTTACTGTTAACTCCCATTCCCTTCAACTGGTGTAGAAGTTGATGGAATTGACTCCTCAACTCTGTTTACTTACAGGGTCATCAATAAGAATAATTACAAGATTGTAAACTTAATTACAAGAATGTATGCCCCTGTGTGGCCCAGTGTTTCATAAACATTATAATTTTTACACTCTGTTCCACAACTGAAGCTCCATTTTATAAAATGACAGGTGATACTGAGCAAATGGTGTCAAGAGCCAAAAAGTAGAAATACAAAAAAAAACAAAAACAAAGAGAGTCTACAGTCTTCTGACACCATTATATAAACTAATATTATGATCAGGTACAGTTAAACTTTAGTGATATTAAATTGTTGCTTTAATTTAGTGCTATTTATTTTCAGTGGAACAAACAACACTTGGGTTTAACTTTACTGTATGTGTGTCACATATTGTGCCACCTGTAAACAGACTATTTGAGGAGGCTGCTGATTGTCATTCATTTGTGGCACTGATTGCACTCGCAACGCATGAAAACTATTTTGAAACAAATTTTTTGAAAAAAAAAAAAAACTACGGCTAATAATCTAAAATGCATGCCCAGTTTATTTTATTTTAAGTGCACACCTGAGTCCAATTCGGGTGCACCCGAACTCAGACCACCTCCTTCAGGTAGTCAGTTAAACATATATTGACTCATGCAGTATATACACATACAGTATTGTTCAAAATAATAGCAGTACAATGTGACTAACCAGAATAATCAAGGTTTTTAGTATATTTTTTATTGCTACGTGGCAAACAAGTTACCAGTAGGTTCAGTAGATTGTCAGAAAACAAACAAGACCCAGCATTCATGATATGCACGCTCTTAAGGCTGTGCAATTGGGCAATTAGTTGAAAGGGGTGTGTTCAAAAAAAATAGCAGTGTCTACCTTTGACTGTACAAACTCAAAACTATTTTGTACAAACATTTTTTTTTCTGGGATTTAGCAATCCTGTGAATCACTAAACTAATATTTAGTTGTATGACCACAGTTTTTTAAAACTGCTTGACATCTGTGTGGCATGGAGTCAACCAACTTGTGGCACCTCTCAGCTGTTATTCCACTCCATGATTCTTTAACAACATTCCACAATTCATTCACATTTCTTGGTTTTGCTTCAGAAACAGCATTTTTGATATCACCCCACAAGTTCTCAATTGGATTAAGGTCTGGAGATTGGGCTGGCCACTCCATAACATTAATTTTGTTGGTTTGGAACCAAGACTTTGCCCGTTTACTAGTGTGTTTTGGGTCATTGTCTTGTTGAAACAACCATTTCAAGGGCATGTCCTCTTCAGCATAGGGCAACATGACCTCTTCAAGTATTTTAACATATGCAAACTGATCCATGATCCCTGGTATGCGATAAATAGGCCCAACACCATAGTAGGAGAAACATGCCCATATCATGATGCTTGCACCTCCATGCTTCACTGTCTTCACTGTGTACTGTGGCTTGAATTCAGAGTTTGGGGGTCGTCTCACAAACTGCCTGTGGCCCTTGGACCCAAAAAGAACAATTTTACTCTCATCAGTCCACAAAATGTTCCTCCATTTCTCTTTAGGCCAGTTGATGTGTTCTTTGGCAAATTGTAACCTCTTCTGCACATGCCTTTTTTTTAACAGAGGGACTTTGCGGGGGATTCTTGAAAATAGATTAGCTTCACACAGACGTCTTCTAACTGTCACAGTACTTACAGGTAACTCCAGACTGTCTTTGATCATCCTGGAGGTGATCATTGGCTGAGCCTTTGCCATTCCGGTTATTCTTCTATCCATTTTGATGGTTGTCTTCCGTTTTCTTCCACGTCTCTCTGGTTTTGCTCTCCATTTTAAGGCATTGGAGATCATTTTAGCTGAACAGCCTATCATTTTTTGCACCTCTTTATAGGTTTTCCCCTCTCTAATCAACTTTTTTATCAAAGTACGCTGTTCTTCTGAACAATGTCTTGAACGACCCATTTTCCTCAGCTTTCAAATGCATGTTCAACAAGTGTTGGCTTCATCCTTAAATAGGGGCCACCTGATTCACACCTGTTTCTTCACAAAATTGATGACCTCAGTGATTGAATGCCACACTGCTATTTTTTTGAACACACCCCTTTCAACTAATTCAACTAATTGCCCAATTGCACAGCCTTAAGAGCGTGCATATCATGAATGCTGGGTCTCATTTGTTTTCTGAGAATCTACTGAACCTACTGGTAACTTGTTTGCCACGTAGCAATAAAAAAATATACGAAAAACCTTGATTATTCTGGTTAGTCACATTGTACTGCTATTATTTTGAACAATACTGTATATGGAAATAGGCTATATATTTCTTATTATTATAATTTATGCTGTACATGTTTTGTATTTAGTAGTTAGTATAGTATAATATAGTAAAATATAGCTAGTTTGCAATAGTATCTGCTCATACTAAACTAAAAAAAAATTGTTTTAGGGTCTGTCACAATTGAAATGTTATCTATCTTAGCCCAGCTATTTTAAACTCTTTGATCACATTCTCTGGTTTTTATTATGCATAAAAAACCTTATACAAAACTAACAGGAATACTGAGATAAAAAAAAAAAATAACATTTTGATTATATTAGTGCTACCAATATTACAACATCAATCTTGTACAATTGTTGTAAAATTAGAATTTTTTTGTGCAAAAAGTTAGTGCAATATTTTTTTCATTGCAACATTTTATTTGTCATTTTCATTAGAAAATGCAATTTGATTTATATTGTATACGTAAGTTCACTGTTATCCCATCGGTCACTATTGTGACCATCAACAGGTTTACTCATTCTGTAACCACACTCAACAAACGGAATATATGTGTATACTGTATATTAATACTAGACATCTTAAAGATAATGTGTATCAAAAATATTTGTCACATCTTTATGTAAACATATAAACAATAAAATGCTCTGGTCATGTGATAATTTGCACGAATCAGGTGAAACTGCACATATGTAATCGAGACCCTTTATTTTTTCCACTTTTATCCCAGGAAGTGTACCAAAACATCCGTCAGTAAGGTTTATAGAGCTTTATAAATTAAAACTTTTTTAACAGCTGTGATAGGTGGGATTAAATTGGTTAATTGAATAAATTTTACCTTCCTTAGCTGTAACTCATTCAGTGAATGTGTATGTGTCTACATACATTCACATATATATATATATATATATATATATATATATATATATATATATATATATATATATATATATAATATTATTATTATTATTGTTGTTTTTTTTTTGTATTTGTATAAATTAACTGAAACCATGTAAAACAGTTTATGCTTTTTGAAGGTGTAATTCTGAAGCAAAACTACAAATAAAGATGAGATAATGGACTTCAGTTTCCCCAGACAGGGTGGGAAATGAACACCCCACCAGCCTGGCACTGACTGATAATCTTGTCATAGACTATCTGTCGGCCACCGGGCACTTTCACTCTAGAGGGTTTGACTAAGGTCAGACCCTTACGAAACAAGAAAATATGAGAATATACTGTCTGCAACATATATAATGCAATATCCTACATAATAAATTTAGCTTTATTGGAAACCTGTGCTTATATTTTTCAAAATAGAGCAATATATGCACTGGCGATGGCTATATAGCATATCGATGCATACAAATATATAGCTAATATTTATTTTTATTTATTTATTATTTTATGTCCTCAGAGATGCATTTTTTACAGAAGGTGCATATACAACACAAGAACAAGTAGCCTACCTTACAAGTAGGCAACATACAAACTTGTCACAATCAAAACATTAATTTACCTGCACCTGCATATAAGGATTAAAATGAGGATCAAATCCATGGATTGCAATCACTGTTAATAAGGTAAAGATGAATGAATTTAAGGAATGAAAGAAGATCATCCAATGAGCAGCTGTGTCCAGTGTCAAAGTGAAACCGAAAAAGTTAAATAATCAACAGAAATCGTGCACTTACCGCACATTAGTAGTAAAACCTCAAATAATTGTAATGTGCTCTTCATATTGCTATAGATTCCAGCAAAATCTGATTTCGATGGTTATATAAACTACTCATTGTTAGTTTCTACACCTCAACCAATTTATTGATAGCAACGATTGTAACCAAAAGCTCTAAATAGAAGAAGTGCTTTTTATGACACTGAAGTTTCGAGGCACACAGCACTATCTCTAGTGAAGTCTAAAGCTGGGCGTGTATTGGCTTCACAGAGTCAAGAGAAGAGTCGCTTTCTGTCCAAAGAGCGATTTGCTCAATTTGCATTTCAGAACTCAAAAGTTTTTTTTTTTCTTTCTTTTTTTTTTTCTAGCCACCAGATGTCATGCTGTTTTCTACAAAGATTTGACTCTTTTCCATGAACAGTCAGTGGATTTTTGAATCACCAAATGAAAAGATTTTCAGCAAGACAACAACAGGTAATACAACATTTAGATTTTTTTGAGGATCTGTGTTGAACAAAACCTGATGAACACCGCTCAGTGTTTAACCAAACTCGTGTTAAAACACAACACTGAAGCAGTCTTGAAGTTCATGAGATAACTAAAATGAGATCACTGATGTAAAAAGAACAGGATAAAACAAGAAAAGAGGATCATTATAAATAAGGATCATCCTTATATGTCCTAGCTTTAAGCATGCAGTGGTCCACCCCCTTCTCAGGAAACCAAATCTTGACCCCTCTATTCTCAGCAATTACCGACCCAGTTCATGAGATAACTAAAATGAGATCACTGATGTAAAAAGAACAGGATAAAACAAGAAAAGAGGATCATTATAAATAAGGATCATCCTTATATGTTCTAGCTTTAAGCATGCAGTGGTCCACCCCCTGCTCAAGAAACCAAATCTTGACCTCTCTATTCTCAGCAATTACCGACCCATTTCAAAGCTGCCTTTTATCTCAAAACTTTTAGAGAGAGTTGTCTTTTCACAGCTAAATTAGTTTGTTAACTTGTCTAATACATTAGATACCTTTCAATCTGGTTTTAGATTGCTGCACAGTACGGAAACCTCACTGTTAAAAGTCAGTAATGATCTGCTGCAACTTCTAGATTCTGGCTTAAGTGCGATACTAGTCCTATTGGACTGCAAGTGCTGCATTTGATACAATAGACCATAGCATTTTGTTACACAGGTTGGAAAAGGTGGTGGGTATACAGGGAGTTGCGTTGCAAACTCTCTGACTGATTTGAAGAGATAAAATGTTGGATGGCTAGTAATTTTTTGCAATTAAATAAGGGCAAAACTGAAATTCAGATTTTGGATCAATTGCAACTCCCTTGATAGCAGCTTGCCTAAAGCTTATATCGATCTCAGCATCGGAGAGAGAGCTGTCTGGTGATGATTCAGCTGCGCTGACGCCCTTCGGGACGGTGGCAAATCCTGAGTCATATCCAGAAATGGCAGCAATGCCTTCCCGGGCTGCCGAGATGGTAGGGCTAGAGTGGAATCCTTCACCGTGTCCCGAGCCATCCAGGTTGGATGATTGGTTTCTCCAGCCTGTGCTGGTTCTCAGTGCTTCCGCCTTACACACCATGGCGTTATTGTAGGTGCACCAGGCTCAGGCACTGAAGGACCTGCACGAGGGTGGTCATGATCCGGCGGTTCTGGAAGAATTCAGAGCCACCACTGACCTTGTGCTTCGAACTATGATGTTCACAGTGAGTAAGCTGGGTCATGCGATGTCCACATTTGTGGTCCAGGAGCGCCATCTTTGGCTGTGTCTGGCAGACATGAGGGACACTGACAACGTCCAGTTTCTCAATGCCCCTGCATCCCAGACCAGCCTTTTGGGCGATACAGTCGAGAGTTTTGCCCAGCTGTTCTCGGCTCCCCAGAAGCAGACTGAGGTGGTCTGACACACTGCTGCCTCCACCCGTCCATCGTCTGCAGTTCCCCACCAGTCTGCTTGTCATCGAGGGCAGCCCCCTGCATCCACCCCTGCTCCTGCGGTGTATCTGCAGTGCAAGTGGTGCCGTAGAGCTGAGGACAGGCAGGCTGCCCCACCCGTCCTGGTCTCCATCAAACCTGGCGGTGAGCGGAAGAGTAAGAGGCCCCGGGATGGGTGACCCAGAGAGAGGTAGCTGGGGGATGGTGAAGGCACCACTTCCTCCCCTGGAGGAGGGCCAGGCAGAGAATCTGGAAATCTTGACGAGAGAGCAGTTTTCTCCCTCTCTGGGTCCCAGGAGGGCATCAAGAGTTGCGGACAGTCAAGCACCAGACCACACTCATCGTTCAAGGACAGGACAGTGGTCCCATTGAAGCTTTTTCAGAGGCTTCTGGGGCATATGGCGGCTGTGGCTGCACTTACACCGCTCGGCCTGTTACGTATGAGACCGCTCCAGCACTGGCTTTATGGCTGAGTCCCGAGGTGGGCGTGGAAGTGCCACCAGCCTGTCGCCAAACCCTCACCCCATGGTCAGATCTTGTGTTTCTCCAGGCAGGGGTGCCCCTAGAGCAGATCTCCAGACATGCTGTGGTTTACACGGATGCCTCCATCACTGGCTGGGGGGCCACGTACAACAGGCATGCAGTCTCAGGGGCTGGACAGGCCCACAGCTGCAGTGGCACATCAATTGCCTAGAGTTGTTAGCAGTGCACCTTGCCTTGAACCGTCTCAAAGGTCTCTTACGAGGCAAGCATGTGCTGTTCCGAATGGACAACACAGTGACCATTGCGTACATCAACCGACAAGTTGGTCTGCACTCCCGTCGCATGTCACAACTCACCCGCCACCTCCTCCTTTGGAGTCGGAAGGTTCTGAGGTCACTTCGTGCCATTCACATTCCGGGCCTGCTAAACCGTACAGCCGATGAGCTGGCTTGAGAAATGCTCCCGGGAGAATGGCAACTCCATCCCCTGATGGTCCAGCTGATTTTAGAGAAGGTTTGGAGCCGCACAGATAGACCTGTTTGCTTCTCTAGAGACCTCTCACTGCCAGTTCTCAGAACGGACACACAGGCACACAGCTGGCCGCGGGGCCTACGCAAGTATGCATTTCCCCCAGTCAGCCTTCTCGTACAGACACTGTGCAAAGTCCGGGAGGATGATAAGCAAGTCTTCCACCGTATTGGCCCACTCTGACCTGGTTCCCCAAAATAATACTCCACGCGACAGCCCTTCCTTGGCCGATTCCTCTGAGGAGGATCTACTGACTCAGAGATGGAGCACCATTTGGCACTCACGTCCAGACCTTTGGAAACTCCATGTCTGGTCCCTGGATGGGACGCAGAAGTTGTAGGTGACCTACCCCAGGAGGTAGTGAAAACCATCACTTCAGCAAGAGCTCTGTCTATGAGACACACTTACGCCTTGAAGTGGAACCTGTTCATCAAGTGGTGTTCTTCTCACAGGAAAGACCCCCGAAGATGCCCGATTGCAGTTGATCAAATTCAGGTTGCGAGCTCACTCTACTAGAAGTGTTGCATCCTCCTAGGCGCTGGCTCATGGTGCCTCGCTGACAGATATTTGTAGAGCTGCGGGCTGGGTGACCCCTAACACGTTCGCTAATTTCTATAGCTTTTGTGCAGAGCCGGTATCCTCCTGTGTTCTGACCTCAAACGGGTAGTGGCACTGAGAGGCCCCAGTTAGTGTCGGCTTGCTTAAACTGCTCCAGAGTGTCCATACTGTAGAACCTGTTGAGATCCTCCATCATCCTAGGCAGCTGGACGAGGTGGAACGTCTGGCACTGGGCCTTCATGATGAATCCGTGAGAACCATGGAAGGCTGGGTTCCATATTGCGACCTAAGCAGTACTCGTATGTGTATAATCCACGGTATAGCCTTAGAGCCTGTGTTTCCCCGGCAGACTTCTGCCTTCCCAAGAGGGTTTTAATCACCTCAAATTTATCCATATACTCCTGAACAGATGCTATATGTATATTTTCTCCCGAGACCTCCTTCGGGAAGGATGGGGCTTTCCGCAGCATTCCTGTTCCACGTGAAATGGGTACGTTTTCCCAGTGTTATCCAATCTCACCCAGTGAGGTAGTGCTTTGACAATGGTCTACACCTAATGGGGGGGGCAGGCGGCTTGCACAGGACACTGGAAGGGGCATCACCCATGGTGCTTTGGTAGGGATCCCATTTTCATAGGTCAGTGACTTTGCATCAATAGTGACAGACTGAAAGGGAATGTCTCGGTTACGTTTGGTAACCCTTGTTACTTAAAGGAGGGAACCGAGATGCCATGTCCCGTCGCCATGGTTGCTGTACCTCTGCTGAGCTGCCGGGTCTCAGGCTCAGCTCCTCAATGAAAACCTGGTATGCATTGCACCTGCTGCCTTCTTATACTCATGCTGTGATCAGCAGCAACTGGATGTAATAAGTGCATGCCAATGTGCATTGGCTTATTTAGTTTATTCTCAAAGTAGATTGGTCTATCGAAGTGATTCCCCATTTTTGTCATTTAAAAAACTTTTGTAGATTTATGATATAAAGTCAAATAATATATTTATTCCAAACTTAGCATCTTATTTTGTGATGTTCAGACTTCTGAGTTAGTCTGTTTATCTGAATATTTGAATATATATATCACCATGTCAGACTGGTTACTAATAAGTGAAGCTGGTAATGTTGTTTTGGAATTGTTTTGAGATCTTGAAATTTTTGGTTTTCTTTTGTTTGCAGTTGATTTGCAGTCCTTAAAGCCTGTGGCTGGAAGTCAGTTGGTAGTTGTTGTTTTTGCTCTTGTCTTTTTGTGTTCTTCCACCGGTCCATAGTGTTAAGTTTTTCACAGTCTGAGTGGATTATATAAACACTGAACAGTGTTTATTTAACACCAGTGTTTGCTGTGTATATTTGTGCAAATATAGCAAGTGATCAATCAAAACCAGATAGAGGATAGAGAGCAGAGTGAAGTACAGAAATATAGAGACACATTAACTGTAAATGCGCTGCGGTTTAAATATGCTTCTGCTAAAAAAAATTGCAGACAAGCTGTGCTACATAAGCTAAAGCTCACAGGAGCCAAAAGTGTTAAAAAGCTGCAGTTACCTCTGCTTTTCTATGCATGCATATGTGTGTGAGAAAGATAAAGTGTGAAAACCACAGCAGAAACTGACCAGTGCACTGGAAAGTTTGCTTTGTATACTGAGCAATGACATTCAAATTTGCTTCTTTGAAACTTTTCGAAGGTTATAGAACTTTGCTGTTGAAAAATATTGAGTGCTCGTTAGAATCACACTGTTTATATATATATATATATATATATATATATATATATATATATATATATATATATATATATATATATATATATATAAATTACAAAATTAGACAGTCAGTTGAATTAACTCTATGTTTGTAGTTTGTACTGCAATTGTACTAAAAGTGAACTTAAAGGTACACTTTGAAGTATAGTCTCAGTAAACTACTCGTTTAGTAGTTTTATACTGCAAGTATAAGCATAAGTTTTCTTGAAGTAAACTTTACATCCTACTTAAAGTATATTATTATATTCCTATTTAGGTTTGAATTTCTATATATTTTGTTATATTAATATCTGAACATACAGAAATAAAGGGTTATATGCTTGTAAACAACAACAACAACAACAACAACAACAACAAAAACATTTTATTCTAGCTTCATGCATTTAAAAAAAAAAAAAAAAAAAGTTTATTGTGGGTAAGTTTCATAAAAAATAAATAAAAAAATAACATTTTGAACAAAAAGCTGAAAAAAAGACTATGACTTGGATTCCGAATCATAATCAAAACATAGATGAAGTCGATCAACACCCCAAAGCTTGACTGAAATTATTACCTCTTCATCAGTCAACATTTTATTCCATAACATTACAGTTTTGATGCTGTTTCATGTCAGATGACTGTGTTAAGATTACATTTGTTAGTATCGTGTTTCTTTTTTCTTTTTCACTTGCGTTTTATGGAAATTCTGTACAGAAGATGTGTACTAGAGCCCTCTGCCTTATAATAATGAAAACACAGATTCTAGGAGTATAGCTAATATATATTTAGACTTTTTGTAAGTATAAGTCAAGTATACTTAAATATAATTTTAAATATATTTCTGAGGAATACAAAAGCCCATTTCTGAGAAGTACATAAAAAGTCAACTAAAAGCATGCTTTCCCTGAATAAATGTCTTTTTCTTAATAATCACTTAAATTACATATATATTTATGAGGGATATAACTGTATACGCCTATTTCAGGTGTGTCCAACGATGGTCCCGGAGAGCCACAGCCTTGCAGAGTTTTGTTTCAACCCTAATCAAACACAGCTGAACAAGCTAATCAAGGTCTGAAAGGCTACTAGGAAGCTACAGGCAGGTGAGTTTATAGGGTTGCAGCTTAACTCTGCAGGACTGTGGCTCTCCAGGACCAGAGATCGCTACCCCTGGCCTATACTCAAAGTAGTTGAAAAACATCTCCACCTTCCTGACTATCTGATTAATCAGCATTTGATTGTGATTTCTGCTGTTGAAGACATCTGGATCTGATGTCATAAACTAGCACAGAAACAGTGGCCACGCCCACCAGAACAGAGAGAGCCAATCGGATCACAGCTTCAGTAGAACCACAGCAGCAGGTGCAGACTTCTGAAAGAAGAAATGAGGAACACTTGTAAAATGTGAAATGCGGTCCATTTAGTTTGTGAAAAAAGTGACACTGACAAACCTGGACATGTGTGACAGAGTTGAGTGATGTCAAGATGTGTGGTCTGGTTTCTGGTGGGATTGTTGAGCACACAGCTGTAGGTGTTTTTATCCTGATATTCCACCTCCAGAGGTAGAGAGAGACTGATCCTGAAATCAGACTCCTTGATGCTGGACAATAAACTGTTTCCTTTGTACCAGGAGAGAGTCACGTGCCTCACATTCACCACTGAACACAACAATGAACAATTCTGCTGTGATGATAATGATGAACAGTCTCTGCTGATGAGAGGAACAGGTGGACGAGCTGGAAGATAATGGAGAATAAAGCTAATTCAGTAAATAAGAGAGCAGTGATATTTAATTAATATTTAAAAATGACTGAAAGTCGCAGAGAAACAAATGTTAGGAATTGGTGATTATAAATATATTTACATTAGGGGTGGAATGGTTCAACTTTTCACAGTCAGCTTTGTATCACCGAATAGAATACTCGCTATAACTAAAAGCAACAGCACAAATAAATACAGAAGAGTAAAGATACAAATAAAATAAACAGTGATTTTCATTTTTTTTTATGTACTATAGGTCTAGCAAGGTAAAGAAATTGAATAAAGTTATCAAATGTAGAACAGCATTGCGTATTTGACTCTGTAAATTAAAGATTAATCTCAATTAAAGTTACAAAAGCTATTTAGTCAAGAGCAGTGAGGGATTATCTATCTATTTTTTTTTTTTTTTTTTGATGTTTGAATAATATAGAGAATGTCACTTTAAGAGAATGCGCTGATAAAGTGGCCTACGTTCAGCCAGCAATGTCTGCTGTAGGATAATTACCAAGACGGGCATTTTGACATACTTTTTGTGTGAATTTGTCCATTCAAACACAATGCTTAATATTTGCGCGTGTTCTGAGGATGAGCGCATGCACAAATCTTCTTACTGCACGTGCAAGCTTGCATCCGCTGGCTCTTAAATGTCAAAACTGACAATGCTTAAATCAGTTTAGTTTAAACAAAGATATCAACATGTGCTGTTCAGGTCTCACATGTGCGTGAGCTATCGCAACGCTATCACCACCCAACCCAAATACGGCATTCCTATGGACCAAAAATGAATGTTTTTTTTTTTTTTTTTTTTTCTGACACTGTTGTTGTAATGTACTGGGAAGTAAGAATGAGCATCCATCAAGAGAACACACATTAGCCAAACCCTGTTTTTTACGTGTTATTTTTTTTCCCCCGCAAACCGTCCCGCCCCTCATTTAAATACAAGAATGCATAAAATGCACAAATGAATCACATAATTGTCTATCTTTTATAATACTGTCAATAATTCTGATAGTGTTTGTGTCAAAAGATGTATATAAGACAGGGTACTACTACCATAGACAGAGAGATTGAATGTATTGAGCGGCTTCACTCTTCTGCTGCTGGTGACTTTATAAAGCCCAGAGTCTGTGGTTCTTGTGTTTGTGATGACCAGAGATCCAGTTTGATCCAGCTTCAGTCTGTCTCTGAATCTCTCATCATAAAACTCTCTCTTATTGTCTTTTGCATTGATTTTAGCTATGAGAACCAGTTCAAGTGTCCACATGATCAGATCATCTCTCTGTATATCAGTAAGATCAGGGTTCAGAGTGACAGAATCTCCCTCCATCACTGACACTGACTTCACTTCATCACCAAACACACCTGAAGAACAAATATTTACTTTTAAGAGATTTTCATTCACATTTGGAATTTTACTGCACATTCAAGGGGATGATGGAAAATTGAAAATATTAAAGGCAAAATGAATTATGGAATCAATAAAAGAACATAATCATGTACAGGTAAAGCAAATTAAAATATAAGGTGAAAAAAAAAACCACTTACAGAGACAGACTCCATGAGCACAAACAAATGAAAATAAACATTTTCTAAACAGTTCTCCAGCCAGTTTCCCAACACCGATAACTGCTATAAATAATCGCCCCTGACTCTCTTGAAAAAGTTGAATGTGTAAAGTGATTCCTGCAGTCAATGAACAAACTCCTCCAGTAGCTCCTCCCACACAGACAAACCTATTTCAGCAACTAATAAAGTGTAAACACTGGCTTACTTAAAATATCCTGCAATATATATATATATAATATATATTATATATATATATATATATATATATATATATATATATATATATATATATTTTATAATAGTAATAAATACATTTCCTTTCTCAAAATGAATTTTTACTGTTGTTAAACTCCTTTCAGAATCTGGATTGATGCACTCCAAGGTCTGATGTAAAAGAGGGCTAATAGGCCAAAAGGTGCCTCCAAAATTCAATTTT